>NC_079892.1:252623-269011 GCF_024868665.1 Triplophysa rosa | reverse complement strand
GGAGTGGCTGTTGATAACCAGAGAGAGGAGGAAACTTCCTTAGGAGTAATGTGGGAAGCTAGCCCCCCGAGGGAGGCAAGCAGATGGAGAGCACGGGGGGTCGCCCTATCCCCGATTCCCAGCGATGGCTGGGGTCGGGCCCAATGGTAGACTCGGTTTGCCGTTCAAGCGGCTGCGATGGGCGCGATGGTCTCCTCTTCGCGTGTCTCCTCCGGGGGGGGGGGGGGCCTGAAGGGGGGCGCCAGAGCTGGAGGGCGTCGAAGAGGACCAGGGTTGCTGGGAAGCAGACAGTGCACGGGACTCGATGGCTGTGGCGGCCGAGTCACGGCACGGAGCACTGCTTCTTTACTGTCGAGAACCCTCCGGGGGAGGCCGCGTGCGGGTCTCATGCTCCCCGACGGGCGGGGGGTGAGCGGGGCTGCAGCGGCTCGACAGTAACACCAACCAGCCCCCCTTGCGAGACGGGTGCGTCGAGAAAGCAGACCTTCTCGGCGTTACTCATCTACGCAAGGATCTGCCAGAGGAGTTTCTCATGGACCACAAGTGTGGACATTGTCCGACCCAGGGCCCGTGAGGTCACCTTGGTCACCTGTAGAGCGAGGTCGGTGGCGGCGCAGTTTTCCTGCATAAGCGCTGGGTCGGTCTTACCCTCGTGGAGCTCTCTCAACGCCCTGGCCTGGCAGGAGCCATAGCGTGGAGAGAGGAGGCAGCTTGGTCCGCCGCAATGTATGCTCTTGACACCAGAGATGCCGAGACCCCACATGCTTTGGACCGGAGTCTAGGTCGAGCCCCCCCCAGGTGGCCGCCGCCTACGGGCACGAGTGCACCGCGGCGGCATACTCCACCAGGGGGACATCGACGTATCCTCTAGCTGTCTCAACCTCGAGGGAAGAGAGGGTGACGGAACTTTGTTTGATGTGAAACGTGCCGGAAAGGGGCGTTCCAGGTCTTACTAAGTTCCTAATGCACATCCGGTAAACACGGCACTGGGGGCGGGCGCGGAGCCGCGCTCAAACCCGAGGCGCCATGTAGCCAGCCGCGAGCGCCGGGAGAGGCAGTGCGGGCACTGCAACCCAACACTCACGGCGGCCCGAGAAAGCATGGCTGACATTTCAACGTCCGCTTCTTCCTTGGCTCGACCCCCTGAGGGAGGGAGCCCGAGGAATCGTCGGAGTCGGAGTCGGATGGCAGTACGTCACCCCCCGATGCTGCAAGAGACATCTTATCATCACGCATCGTGTCCAAATACGTGATTGAGGAATAAGACGGCGGACCGTCTCATGGCGAATGGTCAGACGAGCGAGACGAGGTGTGAACGGTCCGTGAGCCCGTGGCTGGCGGATTATCGTTCACAGTAATCCTCATATCACCCTCGCTGCTTGCCGTAGCGGACGGCAGGGCCGTAGTCCTGCTGCCACGGAACGGGGAGCAAACGAGGTTTTGGCTGAGTCCCGTGGGAACACAGCCACCTGTGACACAAAGTCTGAATCGTCACCGCCCGCAGTGCAGGCAGGACGTATCCACAACGTCTGCCCCAGCGTACTGGAAGCAGGCATTGTTTCCGTCCCCCTCCTCGATGAGTGTGTTGCACCCATGAGAACAGTGGGACAAGCCACGCTGGAGAAATTTGCTCTTTTAGAAAAGGAAATTTGCTCAAACACCTCCGGAACTGCCGAGACGCCCAGGGGAGAGTCACTGCAGGAAGGGACCGTCCGCTGTCCACGTCGTAGATTCCAGCAGAAAGAATGATCCCCAAGATCGTAGAGAAGCTCATCAGATGCGTAGGCTCTGAAGTACAAAAGGTGAATGAATGAGCACGCCGGCTTCCCTCTTATACCCGGACATCCGGGGAGGAGTCCGGCATGCAAATTTCATTTGCCAATTTTCATTGACCTTTTCTAAATACTCAGAAGATGATAGGTTCTCAAGACAAACCCCATTCTGTCGGTTCGACACATCGTCGAGAGACCGACAGAAAGGGAACTGAATTCATCTTGTTTGGACACAATGATCAAAGTGTCCATGACTTTGATACTTCATCTCTGTCACCATACACTACCTCCTGTGTTAGAAACCTGGATGTTTGGCTTGACAATAATCTGAATTTTGGTAAGCAGATAAGTTCTGTTGTCAAGTCTTGTTTTTACCATCCCAGGCTTCTCTCCAAAGTAAAGCCATTCTTGTCTTTAAAGATGTTCGAAATGGCTATACATGCATTTGTTACATCAAGGCGTCAAGCTACAATTACTGTTGTAATTCTCTGTATGTTGGTGCTCCGTTGTCTTCTGTTTCTCGCCTACAGTTAGTCCAGAATGCAGCAGATCGGCTTCTCACCGGAAAGCGCAAATATGAGTCTATTATGCCGGTTTTAATTTCACTTCATTGGCTTCCTGTGAAGTACAGAATTGATTTTAAAATACTCTTGTTTGTTTTTAAGTCACTTCACAACCTGGCTCCAGTGTACTTGGCTGAACTCTTGCAGCCTTATACACCTTCGAGATCACTTGGATCATCTAACTCTAACCTGTTGCATGCCCCGAGGACTAGGCTAAAAACCCGAGGCGACCGTGCTTTTTCTGCTGCCGGCCCTAGACTCTGGAATAACCTCCCCTCCATATTAGAACTGCCCCAACTCTGCCTGTTTTTAAATCTTACTTGAAGACCTACTTATTCTCTCTGGCTTTCGATGTCCCTTGACAACCTGTCTTTGCACCATACATATCACAGCTTGGGTATATCTATGCTATTTTTATGTCCATTGTTTAATGTTTTATTGTGCCTATTTATTACATGTCTTTTACTGTCTTATTGTATGTTGTAAAGCACTTTTATCAACTTCGGTTGTTTTTAAACTGTGCTATATAAATAAAGGTGTATTGTATTGTACCTTACACAAACATCTGCCCCTATGTCCAAACAGCATCTGAATTAAGTTTTAAATGATGTAATTTATTTATTAAGTGTTACGTGGAACTGTAATGGCAATATTTTCATATTTTCAAAGTACTTTCCAGGTTTTTTTCTCACATGAGACGTATGGATATTGCTGTACAAGCTGCCCCATACCCTGATGTGAGCAGCACTGATTCTATCTTTCTCACTGGTCAAATGATCCAGCCGGAGTTTTATGCCCAAACACTATATTAGTATTAAAAACATTCTTTCTTCTTCTGTACCAAACCTGAAACTGTTCAAATCACATAAATTAACATAAACATTAACCTGATGTTATTTACCGTTCATGTAAATACTGTTCGGATTCATCAGTCTAAATAATTTCATTAAAATAAAAAGGGGGGACTAATGACATAATTTTATTCATGTTGGCTGTTTATTTCTTTTTCTTCTCTTTATTTCTTGTTGTCTGCATCTATTTCAACTGCTCAAAATACCGTGATTTTCCGTCAGCGATCAACAAATAGGCTTTAGCATAATAGCATCAAACATCATGTTTCAAAGATCTCAGTGCCAAGTAAACCATTTACCGCTGGGAAACAACAAACTGTATTATTTTGGACTGTGATCATATCTGAGCCTGTTACTGCTGAACATGGCTATATTTGAACTTTTCTACCTCATTAATCCTGTGATTTATAAAAGAAATAATGTCAGCTTTTACCAATAACACCATCATTCCCAATACTTATTTTATTAAATAATTCATACTTTTCATGTTTCAGTGTAAGTCAATGACAATGTTTTCTGTTGAATAAAATTCATCTTTAAACCAGGCACTGAAAAATGAATGTTATAAGAGGGAATTGTAGTCAAGCGAACATCCTGTAAGTGTCAGTTTCAAACTGTTATTGACACCAGGCCCAGTGAACGGCAGGTCCTGGAATGCACGGTTGAACACGCCTCCACAGAAAAATATCAACGACTACTTTTCTAGCCCCGCCCACTGGTTCACACATGACAGTACTGAAGCAACACAAGTTGTGCGGAACCATATAGAGCGAGCAAGAAATAAACAAATATGCAGTTAAAGATCGCAAAATATTGTGGAGTCAGTGCCTGGTCGCTTCATAACCTTCCTTCAGATTCCCACATTAGTAATGCGTGGTTGAAGTCTATTTTTAAAGACATTCCAGCTCACGTGGGTAACACGGATTCATGGATTCCTTTGTGAACAAGGCACAGATCAATGCTCGATTTGCGGAGAGACTGTGCTGTGCCATCAATATTGGATCCAATAGGAATGGCGCAGCAATCTTATGTGAGTAAACCACATTTGTACTATGCATCACTATTGCTTTGTAGAGATCGCTTGATATGCCCTGAGCCCTATCCGCACGGGATTAGTGTTACCTGGGGACCTCTAGTCATTTGTAATACTTGCAGAGATTGTCTGTGATCTTAATCCTGTGCGAATCGGCAAGGTCTGTAATTTGTAAAGTAAAAATTCTATCACAAATTACTAAACATATCTTAACACCGAGGTTCTGTGATAATATGTGTCCCATGCGAATCGGCATCTCTGTGATTTGGCGGGCTCATATATCATTTTTCAAGGTTTTATCCACTGTTTGCGAATAATTTAGGCTGTTTTGAAGTGTTGTGGTATTATTTCGGGTGCTGGGTCATATCCATAAATTACCGGGAATCTCCCGTTTGTTTATTTATCATGGAAACTCTCGTAACATTTGAGACCTGCAATAGTGGTGATCTTCTGTCTGGTTCATGATCACGGGTCTCAAATGCTGACAGATGCGGTCATATATCATTATGCACCATACAACTATAGGCTATACAAACTATATGCAAAGCCTTGCAATCACATCCGGGAAATAAGTCCATAAATTTGAGTAAAATCATGCTGTGCGAATGCGTCACATGAAATACAGATGTGGGGAGGTCATTGTAAATCACACGAGGTCCCCAGATAATGCTAATCTCGTGTGAATGGTGCTAATGTGTAACCTAACGTTACGTCTCTAACCAAATTCACAGAAGGCTCCAACTAAGTTTACTATGCAAACTGCTATCCAATCATAGCGGTGGGCGTTTACTTCCAAGTCTTCAATAAGGCACGCCCATTAAAACCCAGCGTTTGTAGAGCCGTCCTCAACCCGGGTAGAAAATAGCCTGTTACTTTTGATTTTGATGTTTTTTAATGTTAAAACCACACAAACGTCATAAGTAGACCTCATACAACAGTATAAAACAATAGACAAGCCCAGTTCATGACACCTTTAAATAAAAGTAGTTTAGCCGCAGAAGTCAACAGAAGCGCACCCGACTACCTGCCCGCTAGATTCAATCCCCACTCATCTCTCCATCGGTTTTCCCTGCTCTGACCCCATTATCAACTTGTCTCTCACCACTGGAACATTTCCCACAGTTTTGTTAATGACATTGTTAATGTTCATGTTTATTGGGTTAAATAGTGTGCAGGACGTCTTTTTTGGATGCTTAGTATTGATTTAATAAAATGACTTGTGAGTTCTGAAAGATCTGCAACAAAAGTTGTTTTGGTCCATTGTATGAAAGGCTTGAATGTGGACATGCCCACATTTGTGTTTCACCATATTTTACAGACTACTTTAGGTAATATCTCAATTAACGGTAAAATAATGCAAATCTTACCCCATATGTGGTTTGTGCAAGCAGTTTATTATAATGCCCTATTGTTATGTTTTAGGGATAAGCGGTCACAAGAGCCAATTCCATTTCATATTCAAAGCTGACATAGTGAAGCAATCTGTCACGAGACACACAAGGTCCAATGCTAATACACATCAAAGCTAACATTTCGTTTCTTCTGGCGGCAGTTTTGAATGTGTATTCCCACCGGATCTGAGATATATGGTGGATGGTTATCCATTTTGTATCTGTTCCTCATACAAATGGAGTACAGTTGGAATATTTGAAAAAAAAAACAGTTATAACAAATGTAATGAATAATAATATAATATAAAAAAATGAAATGTTTGCTTATTTGCAATGAATACTGAATGTATTCATCCACAGTAATGCTTTTTTAAAAGATGAAGAGGATGTTTCAAGCTATGATGTATTATTCAAGAGAAATGTAATTCCTCGTGTCATCACCCCTTTATTACTTAAGTGCATTAAAAATCAAGTTTTTTTACTTTTATTCAAGGATAGGTTGAAATGGACCAATATACCAATACAAGTTCTCCAAATTAACCCTAGTTGATGTACTTAATGAATAATTAAATAATTGAACACAAAGAACAAATAATATATTAGTATGATCTAATAAGCGCTATAGAAATGTTTGCTAGTTTCCTTATATGGCTTACAGACAATTCTCACTATAATAAAAGGAAACAATGCATTTAGATGCATTTCATTATGATCAACTTGCCTGGATCTGAACATCTTCTGGTTTCCATTGTGGTCTCAGTTTTTTAAGAAGTTTTGTGATGCCATGCCGAGGGAAGCGCTCATCAACACTGACGTCCAAATGTAATATTATATCATTTTCCATTTTTTCATCAGAATCACACCTCAGATGATCTAAAGCAGTTAAATGACGGCCCTAGCAACATGCCAATCTGTCCATCTGAGTGACTCAGCAAGTGGCTGGGTTTATCACAGTGCAATGTTCTTTTGGGCATCTTCATTGCTCAGTTAGTTAGGAGTTTACTTATTAACCCTAGTTTCAAATGAAAAGGGTACATTTGAAGAGAAATGTCTCAATGTTTGATGTGAAGCAGATAAGCAGTGTTTAGCTATTACAAATTCACCTATAGGTTTTTCGTTTTAGCTCTATGTATTAGTAAAATATGTCTTTATTATAATTCATGTGGCACAGACTTATTTTGTGTTGTAGATCGTGTTATGATTGTGTGTATGCTTCACTGTTACTACAGCAAATGACTATAAGGGGCTTTTGTATCATGGTGACTGTAACGTAATGAACGTGAATTTTTATGGAAACACTGAATAAATGAAACAAGGCATTGTTAAAATGACGTAAACAGTGAGATGGGAGTGTAATAATAACACAAAGTTCAACACAGCCATCTAAAAGTGAAGCGATCAAATATTCTCATGCATTACAGCATATTCTAAAATCTGGAGTGGCTATACTTAAACAAAATTAAACACAAACTCCACGGAAAGGATTGTGTGCACTATATGTTTTCAAAGCGATTTAAACTGTTTAGTACAGTGATTTCTTTCACTGGACCAGCAAAAGTGCGTACGTCTGCTCAGACCCTGATGAGGCACTAAGCACTCTTGTAGTGTATTTCGGGGAAACTATGAGTTTAGTTTATGAGTTTAACCACAGTAACATACGTATAATTAATGGTGATTAACCATTAACTATTTTATACACTTTACCTGATGCAGCAGAATTAATAATAGCGACAGACTAAATGTACTCGTCCAGCGAGTGATCAGCAGATCGTATATCAACTCTAAGAAATATTACTTTCCTGGCCTTGGAAAAACAATATTCTTACTGTAGTACAGTACCACTTCAGAAATCGTAACGAAATCAAGCAGTTTAAGTGACGTTGATATGTGATAAATAAACACAGAAACGATTCGAGCATGGATACAAATGAGGTTTTATTTACTACACTAAAGGGGAAATAAAAAAAGACCAAACACTAACAAACAAAAATAAAACGTAAAAGCAATAAAGAATAAAAGAAATAGACAAAGCAAAGAGTGGCAGTATTAAATCAGCTATTCGCATCTGCATAAACCATCAACGACAATCTCCTTATTTAAAAGGGGCAAAGCTTAAGCGCAGCTATTTAGAAATAGATCAGATACTTGCATTGGCTTCCTGGTTGTGCTGGTACAAGTTCTGGTGCGCATGCAAAAAGGTTTCAGAGTCCTGATGAGTTCAAAGCGAGTGGGTGAGTCCGTCGGATTCTTTCTTAGAGCCGGATTGGCTGACGAAGGTAGAACAAAGTTAGCCTAAGCAAACTGCCGGAAGAAGCTGTCTCCAAGGAGAGAGACTGGTCTCGGGAGGGTGAACGAACACGAGCGGGCGCGAACACACACGAACGAGCGCTGTTTCCTCCGTGCACAGATGTCTTAACCCCTGGGGCGTCACGCCCCTCCAAGGTGGGCGATCCAATGTGATGAGATGCTTTTGGGCGCGAAAACATGTTTCTTTGTCCGGCACACTAACTCATTTGCATTTATGGTCGCCTGGGAGTTTGGAGAAGGAATAGACTTAGAATAGAATAAAATTAGTATGGTATAAAATACATTACTGTGCTATACACCATAAGAAATGAAGAGGGAAACATTTAGATATGAAACATGAAAGGATTATAATTACATTGACCTGTAGTTTGTACAAGAATGTAAATATACACAGAATACCACTAAGCACACATGCCTTTGAGGTTGTAGGTAAAGGATAATAACATGGGAACAAGCATACAATGTGGGGATACATGTATATACAGTTTAAACCAGTCTTTTGTGGCTAAGGAAAGAGAAAGAGACATTCTTTTGGAAGAATTTGAGGCTCTCAGTCCCTGGGGGCCACATGTCTTTTCTCACGTTGGTGAACAGCCCTGTCCCCCCCCAGAACCTCCTTTGAAGTCCAGGGGAGAGTATTGGAATCTGTCCTGGTCAGTGATGAAGGTGTTGAGAGGGCAGTTGGACCAGACTCGTTGGTGCCTGGTTGAAGCTTGTTGTGTTTTACGATCCCAAATGGTAACCTTTGATCAGACCAGACCCTACATCCCCCCCTTTCGGATGACAGGGTTCACGTAGAAGCTTAGACGGACGATGGTGGTTTGGATTGTAATGGTCAAGGTAACAGGTGGGTCTTACTGGTCCTCAGTGCTGTGGCGCACTGGCAGTGGGTCAATCTAGGGGCGTCCTGTCGGATGCCTTCTCTGTCAGCTGCGAGGGTTTTATATGCGATAAATGCAGGGAAATAGTTAGGCTGACAGAGAAGATCTTAAAATTAGAGTGAAGACGTGTCAGGTGACCGCGTCCTTTATCCAGCTCTATCATCTCAGCTCTTGTCAGGTTGCCGCTTCCCATTCTCCGCTCTACCATCAGGTCAGGCCATGAACTGCATCCTGCTCACTGTGGTAACCTTGGAACAATGAGACAAGACTGGATGAGAGTAGGGTACTGTTCTGCACTCTTTGATGCACCAAGTACATCAATTGTGCTTCTGGTTCCGGTTGGTCTAACTAATGCAGCCTAAACCCTCAGAGGATTTATATTAAGGAAGAGTAGTGTATGCAAGATTAAAAAGATGCGTCGTTAGTCTAGATTTAAACTGACAGTGTGTCTGCCTCCCTGACGGTGCAGGGAAGACTATTCCAAAGTTTAGGCGCTAGATAGGAAAAGGATCTACCACCTGCACTTGATTTTGAAATTCTAGGTATTACCAACTGACAGGACGCCTGAGAGCGTAATGCACGTGAAGGACTGTAATACAAAAGGAGTTCATTCAAGTATTGAGGAGCTAAACCATGTAGGGCTTTATAGGTAATAAGCAAGATTTTAAAGTTAACGCAATGCTTTATAGGTAACCAGTGCAAGCTTGACAGAACCGGGCTAATATGTTCATACTTTTTTGTACGTGTAAGAACTCGAGCTGCCGCGTTTTGGACCAGTTGGAGTTTTTGTAATAAGCCTGCAGGGCAACCACCTAACAGTGCATTACAGTAGTCTAGTCTTGATGTCATGAATGCATGAATTAACTTCTCTGCATCTGACATTGACAACATATGACGTAGTTTAGATATATTCTTAAGATGGAAAAACGCAATTTTACAGGTGTTGGCGACGTGGCTCTCAAATGACAGACTACTATCGAATAGAACGCCAAGATTCTTTGCTGACGACGAGGGTTTTATGGAACATCCGTCAATAGTTAAACAGTATTCTTGGTTGTTACTTACAGTAGTTTTCTGTCCAATAAGTAACACTTCCGTTTTGTCCGAGTTCAGTAATAAAAAGTTGTTACTCATCCAGTTTTTTATATCGACTATGCATTCCATTATTCGATGGAACTGCTGTGTTTCATGAGGCTTCGAGGAAATATAAAGTTGAGTATCATCAGCATAACAGTGAAAGCTAACTCCGTGTCGCTTTATTATATCTCCTAGAAGTAGCATGTATAATGCGAAGAGCAGAGGCCCTAAGACTGAGCCCTGTGGTACACCGTACTGGACTTGCGATTTGCGTGACACCTCATTGTTTATTGCTACAACTTGAAAACGGTTGGACAAATAAGATTTAAACCATTTCAAAGCTATTCCCTTAATGCTGACGTAATTTTCGAGTCTATGTAGAAGTGTGCTGTGGTCAATGGTGTCGAATGCAGCACTAAGGTCTAGCAGCACCAATAACGAGATACAACCTCGGTCAGACGCCAAGAGCAGATCATTTGTAACTCTGATCAAAGCAGTCTCTGTACTGTGACATGCTATAAATCCAGACTGGAATTCTTCATTGATGTCATTCCTTTGGAGGAAGGAGCATAATTAAGTTGAAACTACTTTTTCCAGAACTTTAGACATGAAAGGTAGATTCGATATAGGCCTGTAGTTCCCTAGTTCTCTAGGGTCGAGTTGGGGTTTTATTGACAAGGGGCCTTATAACAGCCACTTTATATGCTTTAGGCACATGTCCTAATGTCAGAGATGAGTTAATAATACCAAGAAGAGGATCTATAATTTCTGGGAGCATCTCTTTCAGTAGATTTGTAGGTATAGGGTCTAGTATGCATGTTGTTGATTTAGATGATCTAATGATTTTAGACCGCTCACCGTGATCTACCGTATAAAATAATTGCATTTTCTCCTTAAGGGCGCTGTAGTTAGTTTGTTCAGCGGGTTTCTCTTCTGATTGCGTTGTTATAATTTTTTCTCTAATATCTTGGATTTTATATGTGAAGTAGTTTATAAATTCATCACTGCATGCTGATATACAGGATCAGAAGTCACTGATGATTTATTTTACGCCACTCAGGAGCAACCACACAGTCAGTCACAACTCTCAGCCCACCCTGGCAGTACCTAGTGAGTAACCGACTGACGGGCACAGAGAAAATTGGGGTTCCCTTTCTGTCGGTCTCTCGACGTTGTGTCGAACCGACAGATGGGGTTCGTCCCTGAGAACCAATCGCTTCCGACTTCTTAGAAAAGGCCAATGAAAATCGGCGAATGAAATTTGCATGCCGGACTCCGCCCCCAGATATCCGGGTATAAAAGGGAGACGGCGTGCCTCATTCATTCACCTTTTGTTCTTCGGAGCCTTCGCTCATGATCAACAGACTTCGCTACAAGACTGCCGGCTCTACGACGTGGTGCAGTGGACTGTCTCAGCGGTTCCAGAAGTGTTCGAGTTTTTTCTCTAAAAGAGCAAATTTCTCCAGCGTGGCATGTCCCGCTGTTCTCGTGGGTGCAACACACTCATCGAGGAAGGGGACGGACACGATGTCTGCTTCCAGTACGCTGGGGCAGATGTTGTGGATACGTCCTGCCCGCACTGCAGGCGGTTGACGATTCAGACGTTGCGTCACGGGTGGCTGGGTTCCCACGGGACTCAGCCACCACCTCGTCTGCTTCCCGTTCTGTGACGGCAGGACTACGGCCCTGCCGCCCGCTTCGGCGAGCAGCGAGGGTGATATGAGGATTACTGTGAGCGCTAATCCGTCAGCCACTGGCTAGAGACTTTCTTACTGTAACTCAGAGAACGGAGCATAAATTTAAATCATTTGAAGTGCTTGCGTTGAACATAATTGTTCCAATTGACAATAAAAAACCATTGCTTTCTTGTACGTTGGCTACAGTGTATAGACCCCCTGGTCCCTACACTGATTTTCTGAAAGAGTTTGCGGACTTCCTATCGGACCTATTGGTTAACGTTGATAAAGTACTAATTGTAGGAGACTTTAATATCCAAGTAGATAGTGCTAACGATGCATTAGCAGTGGCGTTTACAGAGCTATTACACTCTTTTGGAGTAACACAACACATCAATGGACCCACTCATCAATTTAATCATACACTAGACTTGATTATATCTCACGGAGCCGATCTAAACAATATAGATATTATACCTCAAAGCGACGATGTCACTGATCACTATCTTATAACATGTACACTGCGCACTGCAGAAATCAGCCGTTTAACTCGTTATCGACAGGGTAGAACAATAACCTCGACTACTAAAGATAGTTTCGCAAAGAGCTTGCCAGATCTGACTCCTTTAATAACCATACCAATAAATATAGAATCGCTCGATGACATGACCAGCAAATTGGGCACTATTTTCTCTAATACATTAGAAGCTGTCGCACCTATGAAGTCAAAAAAGATTAATGAGAAAAACGCAGCACCATGGTACAATAGCACCACTCGCGCCCTTAAAAGAGAAACACGTAAACTGGAGCGCAAATGGAAACAAACCCAATTAGAGGTCTTTAAAATTGCGTGGAAAGAGAGTGCAAACTGTTATAAAAAGGCACTAAAAGCAGCAAAGGCTGAGCACCTCCGTAACCTCATAGAAACTAACAAAAACAATCCAAGGTTTTTATTTAGTACAGTTGCTAAACTAACAAATAAACAGACTTCACCTGACCTGGGTATTCCGCCGCACCTTGGTAGCAATGATTTCATGAATTTTTTTACAGAGAAAATCGAAAACATACGAGACAAAATAGTAAAAACTCAACCTCCAAGTCTGTCCTATAAATTAGTACCAACCATCGCCCAAAAGAAAGGCTACAGTGTTTTTCACCTATAAAACAGGAAGTTCCCTTTCTGTCGGTCTCTCGACGTTGTGTCGAACCGACAGAATGGGGTTTGTCTTGAGAACCTATCATCTTCTGAGTATTTAGAAAAGGCCAATGAAAATTGGCGAATTGAAATTTGCATGCCGGGCTCCTCCCCGGATGTCCGGGTATAAGAGGGAAGCCGGCGTGCTCATTCATTCACCTTTTGTTCTTCAGAGCCTACGCATCTGATGAGCTTCTCTACGATCTGGTGATCATTCTTTCTGCTGGAATCTACGACGTGGACAGCGGACGGTCCCTTCCTGCAGTGACTCTCCCCTGGGCGTCTCGGCAGTTCCGGAGGTGTTCGAGCAATTTCCTTTTCTAAAAGAGCAAATTTCTCCAGCGTGGCTTGTCCCGCTGTTCTCATGGGTGCAACACACTCATCGAGGAGGGGGACGGACACAATGCCTGCTTCCAGTACGCTGGGGCAGACGTTGTGGATACGTCCTGCCCGCACTGCGGGCGGTGACGATTCAGACGTTGCGTCACAGGTGGCTGTGTTCCCACGGGACTCAGCCACCACCTCGTTTGCTCCCCGTTCCGTGGCGGCAGGACTACGGCCCTGCCGTCCGCTATGGCAAGCAGCGAGGGTGAATGAGGATTACTGTGAGCGATAATCCGCCAGCCACGGCTCACGGACCGTTCACACCTCGTTCGCTCGTCTGACCGTTCCCCAAAAAAGACGGTCTGCCGTCTTATTCCTCAATCACGTATTCGGACACGATGCGTGATGATGAGAGGTCTCTTGCAGCATCGGGGGGTGACGTACTGCCATCCGACTCCGACGATTCTTCGGGCTCCCTCCCTCGGGGGGTCGAGCCCAGGAAAAAGCGGATGTCGAGATGTCGGCCATGCTTTCCCGGGCCGCCGTGAGTGTTGGGTTGCAGTGCCCGCACTGCCTCTCCCGGCGTTCGCAGCTGGCTACATGGCGCCTTGGGTTTGAGCGCGGCTCCAAGCCGCGCCCGTCCCCAGTGCCGTGTTTACCGGAAGTGCATGAGGAACTTTGTAAGACCTGGAACGCCCCTTCCGGCACGTTTCACGTCAAACAAAGTTCTGTCACCCTCTCTTCCCTCGAGGTTGAGACAGCTGGAGGATGCGTCGGTGTCCCCCAGGTGGAGTTTGCCACCGCGGTGCACTCGTGCCTGTCGGTGGCGGCCACCTGGGGGGGCTCGACCTAGACTCCCGTCCAAAGCATGTGGGGTCTCGGCATCTCTGGTGTCGAGAGCTTACATTGCGGTGGACCAAGCTGCCTCCTCTCTCCATGCTATGGCTCCTGCCAGGCCAGGGCGTTGAGAGAGCTCCACGAGGGTAAGACCGACCCAGCGCTTATGCAGGAACTCCGCGCCGTCACCGACCTTGCTCTACGGGCGACCAAGGTGACCACGGGGGCCCTGGGTCGGACGATGTCCACACTTGTGGTCCATGAGAAACTCCTCTGGCCGATACTTGCACAGATGAGTAACGCTGAGAAGGTCCGCTTTCTTGACGTACCCATCTCGCAAGGGGGGACTGGTTGGTGTTACTGTGGAGGGTTCTCGACAGTAAAAAGCAGTCCTCCGTGCCGCAACTCGGCCGCCTCGGCCGTC
Source organism: Triplophysa rosa (assembly GCF_024868665.1). Classification (NCBI taxonomy): domain Eukaryota; kingdom Metazoa; phylum Chordata; class Actinopteri; order Cypriniformes; family Nemacheilidae; genus Triplophysa; species Triplophysa rosa. The sequence continues at coordinate 254,680 of NC_079892.1, read as the reverse complement.
GAGTCCCGTGCACTGTCTGCTTCCCAGCAGCCCTGGTCCTCTTCAACGCCCTCCAGTGACCTGGAGGAGTCAGCGAAGAGGAGACCATCGCCCCATCAGCAGCCGCTGGCAGCGGCTGTCATGGGATCACCTCAGGGGGATCGAGGCTACCATTGGGCCCGACCCCAGCCACAGCGATGGTAGGTCGGATAGGGACGGTTCCTGCCCCGTCCCTCCATCTGCTGACCCCCTCTGGGGGGCTGGCGCCCACTTACTCTCGAAAAGGAGAGTTTCCTCTCTCTCTGGGTTACCTCAGCCGCTCTCACCCTCTGCACGACGGTGAACGGCAAACTCGACGTTGCGTCATGGCAAAGCGCAATGTTGAGTATAAACACCAGCCCTCAGCAGTCGCCAGGCAGGAAATATGGCAGAGCCGATCTCCTCCCCGGGGGGCCTCCCCCAGCAAGGAATCCGTACTGCTAGCCATCGAACCACCCTCCGCGGGGGCGATGAAGCAGATCAACCTCTAGTCCCCCTTTCACAGTTCTGGGAGCCCCCGGACTGTCAGGCTGGCTGAGGAAGACGATCCGTCTCGGCTACGCGATTCAGTTCGCTACACGTCCGCCCAAGTTCCGGGACGTCCTTTTACCTCAGGCAGAGGCAGGGATGCCCCCGTACTTCGGGCAGAGGTCGCCTCCCTTCTGGTGAAGGAGCGATCGAGCCCGTCCCACCGGCCGAGGTGTTCAGCGGGTTTTACAGCCCGTACTTCATTGTCCCTAAGAAAGGCGGAGGGTTGCGCCCTATCTTAGATCTGCGTGTTCTGAACAGGCACCTACACAAGCTGCCTTTCAGGATGGTCACGCAAAAGCGCATCCTGGCGTCCGTCAGGCGTCAGGACTGGTTCGTGGCAATCGACCTAGGACGCGGACTTCATGTCTCGATCCTCCCTCGACATCGGCCGTTCCGACGGTTCGCGCACGAGGGACGGGCATATCAGTACAGGGTCCTCCCCTTCGGTCTGTCCCTGTCTCCACGAGTCTTTACGAAGGTCGTGGAAGTTGCCCTCCTTCCCCGTTGGGAAGGAGGTGTACGGGTACTAACTATCTCGGTGACTGGCTCAAGTTTGGGCACACTCTCGAGATCTGTGGTGTACACACAGGGACCTGGTGCTCCGGCACCTAGATCGGTGGGGCCACAGGTCAACTGAGATAAGAGCAAGCTCTCCCCTGATGCTCCTCTTCCCTGGCCTTGCACAGGCCCTGTGCAATGAGGCTCACTGGGGGGAAGCGTACTTCCGCTTGTCCCGCGGCCAGCTGTGCGCAAGGGCATCCGTGCCGAGGGTCCTCGGACAGGGAGTACTCAAGCGGACAATGGGAGGAGTTCGGGGAGGAACAGGACCACCTGTGCCTGGCCAAACTGCCCCCAAATGAGCCGGCTGCGCGGGGAGGGAGTCGCCACTCTCCGCAAGGGTCAACTGACGAGAGAGCACATCGGCTGTCTGGTTCAGGACGCCGGGATGTGGTGGCTCGCAGGGAGCTGATCACCTGCTGACTCAGAGGAGGAGGCGTCGGGCGAGTCATGTTAGCTGCTGTGAGTGAAGAATACGCCACAGCAGCTGTGCTGTCCGACCGGCCAGCACGTGCTTCCCTGCACGAGAGGAAGTTCCTCAATGCAAGTAGCACAACCCACAACTCTAGGCAGTTGAATGCCAACGCAGGCGGGGGCCCGTCCACCGCCCCGACACTGCTCGCCCGTTGCACACGGCACCCCTTAGGGTGTGTCGGCAGAAAAGCGTGTGACCAACGCCTGCTGCCGGTGTGCCACGCTCTCCAAGGAACTTGACTCTGCCGCCAGTGTTGGAGCGGTCGTATATGCATCGACCCGAGGGGGGGCCACCCCCGCCGAGGATGCCATGAATCCCAGGAGCCTCCTGTTACAGGGGGACCGCTGACTGTCTGATCTCAGGCAGTTCAACACTGACCGGGCGCGCTAGTCCTCGCGCCCCCCCCTGGGGGTGAGCGGGGCTGCTCGTGAGGACAGAGTCGAGTTCCATACCGAGAAAGAGGATGCTCTGCACC
>NC_079892.1:161020-250878 GCF_024868665.1 Triplophysa rosa | reverse complement strand
CCTGTGAGGCCGAAGGTGGGGGCCTTCCCACCTTTCAAGAAAGCTCTGGGACCCCCTACCTACCCACTGGTAGGTTACAATTTCGCAGTAGCGCTCACGGCTGACACGGCCAGGCCAGTCACCGTCGCTTCGCTAGAGATTGTGACAGGGCACAGTGTTATGGCGTTTTCCATCGGAACCCCATCTGTCGGTTCGACACAACGTCGAGAGACCGACAGAAAGGGAATGTCTCGGTTACGGATGTAACGTCGGTTCCCTGATGGAGGGAACGAGACGTTGTGTCCTCCTTGCCACAACACATGCTGTCCACTGCAGCAGTCGTGAGAGGTCTCAGGCTCCTCACAACTAAGGTGAATGAATGAGGCATGCCGTCTCCCTTTTATACCTGGATATCCGGGGGCGGAGTCCGGCATGCACATCTCATTCGCCAATTTTCATTGGCCTTTTCTAAGAAGTCGGAAGCAATTGGTTCTCAGGGACGAACCCCATCTGTCGGTTCGACACAACATCTCGTTCCCTCCATCAGGGAACCGAGGTTATATCCGTAACCGAGACGTCTTACCCGGGGGTGCCACTCGCAACAGACATATCTTCGGAACAATCGTAATACTCTTGCGGCAGACAAATGCAAATGTGTTTCTGTATCTTTTCTTTGCAAGCAAATCCAAAGTTTCAAAAAAGAACAACAAAAGTGATGCGAGCAGCTACATCTATTTTGGCGCCTTGTTGCCTTCATATCGGTAACCCAGCAACATGAGTACATGGCCGCCACATTAAAACAACAAAAACGAAAAGAGAAAAGTTAAAGAGGGAAGAGACTGAGTGAGAGGACCCACAAGGTGGCGTGGTCGAGCCACGCCAAAGGGAAGACAGGGAGGAAGGGGTGGAGTTAGGAAAGTGTTAGACACTTACAACACAATGCCCTCTGGTGTTAGTGAGATGTAACACCTTACCCTAGACATCCACGTGATTACGTCTTGCGTCTAACTCTCATTTTAAACAAAGACTTTAACAATCACTTTAATTTGCACACTCCAGCGGCAATTGTTGTTGACAAGAATTTACATCGAAAATGACATCAAAACACAGGTCAAATAATGAAATTCAAACTGCGTCTAGAAGAAAATGATGTTACAGCATTTGACGTCAAATTGATATAAATTCAAATCAAATTGCCCGCTGGGAAGCGTCACAGATGGTGACGTTTGATCTCGGCGGATCCGAATTCCGTGTCAGTTCGCTATATACCCTGACGCGCGGCAGGATTTCTTTGCTGAGTTAAAACACACAGTAACACACAAAACAAACACAACGGGATTTATTAGCCGTCGTACAATTAACTTGATCAAGATTTTAATAACACTCCCCTTTAAACGGTCGTCATCTACTGTTTAACTATACAATATACAGTAAAGTACATATACAGTGAGAACAGTATCCTTCTGCCTCGTCTACTCAAAGAGGAAACAAGAAAGCACGCATTAGGTAGCTAGTCTAATGGTTCAACTTCGGGAAGCGGTGTATAGTACTTGAAAGACATTGGAAAACGCAATGCATCAATCTAGGTTACACAAAATTCGGCCGTACACGAAATAGGGAGGAAATTTGCTCCACTATTTCCTTCGCGCTAACAAGAGGATTTCTTCGCTCAGATTAGGGCGGTTACACTCAAATGCAAACACAACTGAACTGATACTGGGCTTTGCTCACAAACAACGTTTAAAACTGCCTGCGCATTCTCCACCAATATATGTAGTGTATTTCGGGGAAACTATGAGTTTAACCACAGTAACATACGTATAATTAATGGTGATTAACCATTAACTATTTTATACACTTTACAGGATGCAGCAGAATTAATAATAGCGACAGGCTAAATGTACTCGTCCAGCGAGTGATCAGCAGATCGTATATCAACTCAAAGAAATATTACTTTCCTGGCCTTGGAAAAACAATATTCTTACTGTAGTACAGTACCACTTCAGAAATCGTAACGAAATCAAGCAGTTTAAGTGACGTTGATATGTGATAAATAAACACAGAAACGATTCGAGCATGGATACAAATGTGGTTTTATTTACTACACTAAAGGGGAAATAAAAAAAGACCAAACACTAACAAACAAACGTAAAACGTAAAAGCAATAGAGAATTAAAGAAATTGACAAAGCAAAGAGTGGCAGTATTAAATCAGCTATTCGCATCTGCATAAACCATCAACGACAATCTCCTTATTTAAAAGGGGCAAAGCTTAAGCGCAGCTATTTAGAAATAGATCAGATACTTGCATTGGCTTCCTGGTTGTGCTGGGACAAGTTCTGGTGCACGTTCAAAAAGGTTTCAGAGTCCTGATGAGTTCAAAGCGAGCGGGTGAGTCTGTCGGATTCTTTCTTAGAGCCGGATTGGCTGACGAAGGTAGAAGGAACTTAGCCTAAGCAAACTGCCGGAAGAAGCTGTCTCCAAGGACAGAGACAGGTCTCGGGAGGGTGAACGAACACGAGCGGGCGCGAACACACACGAGCGAGCGAACACGAGCGAGCGCTGTTTCCTCCGTGCACAGATGTTTTAACCCCAGGGGCGTCACGCCCCTCCAAGGTGGGCGATCCAATGTGATAAGATGCTTTTGGGCGCGAAAACATGTTTCTTTGTCCAGCACACTAACTCATTTGCATTTATGGTCGCCTGGGAGTTTGGAGAAGGAATAGTCTTAGAATAAACTAAAATGAGTATGGTATAAAATACATTACTGTGCTATACACCATATTCTAAGAAATGAAGAGGGACACATTTAGACATGAAACATGAAAGGATTATAATTACATTGACCTGTAGTTTGTACAAGAATGTAAATAAACACAGAATACCACTAAGCACACATGCCTTTGAGGTTATAGGTAAAGGAGAATAACATGGGGACAAGCATACAATGTGGGGATACATGTATATACAGTTTAAACCAGTCTTTTGTGGCTAAGGAAAGAGGAAGAGGCATTCTTTTGGAAGAATTTGAGGCTCTCAGTCCCTGGTGGCCACATGTCTTTTCTCACTTTGGTGAACAGCCCTGCCCCCCCCCCCCAAGAACCTCATTTGAAGTCCAGGGGAGAGTATTGGAATCTGTCCTGGTCAGTGATGAAGGTGTTGAGATAGGGCAGTTGGACCAGACTCGTTGGTGCTTGGTTGAAGCTTGTTGTGTTTTACGATCCCAAATGGTAACCTTTGATCCGACCAGACCCTACACTCTCTCTTAAATCTGTGTACTATTCACAAAATGATCAGCGCTTTGATTTTACACACAGAATTTTAAAGTTTCATATAGAATTCATATTGAATAGGAAATGTTGGTTAATATACGTAGGTGTCCTAAAATACACAAAATATAAAAAAGTTAGTTCCCTTTCTGTCGGTCTCTCGACGTTGTGTTGAACCGACAGAATGGCGTTTGTCTTGAGAACCTATCATCTTCTGAGTATTTAGAAAAGGCCAATGAAAATTGGCGAATGAAATTTGCATGCCAGGCTCCTCCCCGGATGTCCGGGTATAAGAGGGAAGCCGGCGTGCTCATTCATTCACCTTTTGTTCTTCAGAGCCTACGCATCTGATGAGCTTCTCTACGATCTGGTGATCATTCTTTCTGCTGGAATCTACGACGTGGACAGCGGACGTCCCTTCCTGCAGTGACTCTCCCCTGGGCGTCTCGGCAGATCCGGAGGTGTTCGAGCAATTTCCTTTTCTAAAAGAGCTAATTTCTCCAGCGTGGCTTGTCCCGCTGTTCACATGGGTGCAACACACTCATCGAGGAGGGGGACGGACACAATGCCTGCTTCCAGTACGCTGGGGCAGACGTTGTGGATACGTACTGCCTGCACTGCGGGCGGTGACGATTCAGACGTTGCGTCACAGGTGGCTGTGTTCCCACGGGACTCAGCCACCACCTCGTTTGCTCCCCGTTCCGTGGCGGCAGGACTACGGCCCTGCCGTCCGCTATGGCAAGCAGCGAGGGTGATATGAGGATTACTGTGNGTCTCGGCAGTTCCGGAGGTGTTCGAGCAAATTTCCTTTTCTAAAAGAGCAAATTTCTCCAGCGTGGCTTGTCCCGCTGTTCTCATGGGTGCAACACACTCATCGAGGAGGGGGACGGACACAATGCCTGCTTCCAGTACGCTGGGGCAGACGTTGTGGATACGTCCAGCCCGCACTGCGGGCGGTGACGATTCAGACGTTGCATCACAGGTGGCTGTGTTCCCACGGGACTCAGCCACCACCTCGTTTGCTCCCCGTTCCGTGGCGGCAGGACTACGGCCCTGCCGTCCGCTACGGCAAGCAGCGAGGGAGATATGAGGATTACTGTGAGCAATAATCCGCCAGCCACGGGCTCACGGACCGTTCACACCTCGTCTCGCTCGTCTGACCGTTCCCCAGGAGACGGTCTGCCGTCTGATTCCTCAATCACGTATTCGGACACGATGCATGATGATGAGATGTCTCTTGCAGCATCGGGGGTGACGTACTGCCATCCGACTCCGACGATTCCTCGGGCTCCCTCCCTCGGGGGGTCGAGCCCAGGAAGAAGCGGACGTCGAAATTTCAGCTATGCTTTCCCGGGCTGCCGTGAGTGTTGGTTTGCAGTGCCCGCACTGCCTCTCCCGGTGCTCGCGGCTGGCTACATGGCGCCTCAGGTAAACACGGCCGCCCCCAGTGCCGTGTTTACCGGAAGTGCATGAGGAACTTAGTAAGACCTGGAACGCCCCTTTCCGGCACGTTTCACATCAAACAAAGTTCCGTCACCCTCTCTTCCCTCAAGGTTGAGACAGCTAGAGGATACGTCGATGTCCCCCAGGTGGAGTATGCCGCCGCGGTGCACTCGTGCCTGTAGGTGGTGGCCACCTGGGGGGGGGGGGGCTCGACCTAGACTCCGGTCCAAAGCATGTGGGGTCTCGGCATCTCTGGTGTCGAGAGCTTACATTGCGGCGGACCGAGCTGCCTCCTCTCTCCACGATATGGCTCCTGCCAGGCCAGGGCGTTGAGAGAGCTCCACGAGGGTAAGACCGACCCAGCGCTTATGCAGGAACTCCGCGCCGCCACCGACCTCGCTCTACAGGCGACCAAGGTGACCACGCGGGCCCTGGGTCGGACGATGTCCACACTTGTGGTCCATGAGAAACTCCTCTGGCTGATCCTTGCGCAGATGAGTAACGCCGAGATGGCCGCTTTCTCGACGCACCCGTCTCGCAAGGGGGGGCTGGTTGGTGTTACTGTCGAGCCGCTGCGGTCCCGCTCACCCCCCGCCCGTCGGGGGGCGCGAGACCCGCGCGCGGCCTCCCCCGGAGGGTTCTCGAGAGTAAAGAAGCAGTGCTCCGTGCTGTGACTCGGCCGCCACAGCCATCGAGTCCCGTGCACTGTCTGCTTCCCAGCAGCCCTGGTCCTCTTCGACGCCCTCCAGCTCTGGTGCCCCCCACTCAGGCGCCCCCCCCAGGAGGAGACAGCGAAGAGGAGACCATCGCCCCATCAGCAGCCGCGGTGAAGCGGCCCTCATGGGAAGACCTCAGGGGGATCGAGGCTACCATTGGGCCCAACCCCAGCCACATCGCTGGGAAGTCGGATAGGGACGGATCCTGCCCCGTCTCTCCATCTGCTGGCCCCCTCCGGGGGGCTAGTGCCCACTTACTCTCTAAGCAGAGTTTCCTCTCTCTCTGGGTTTTCACAGCCGCTCCCACCCTCTGCACGACGGTGAATGGCAAACTCGACGTTGCATCATGGAGAAGCGCAATGTCGAGTATAAACACCAGCCCTCAGCACTCTCAGTCAGACAGTGCATTGAGCTGCGCAGTCGCCAGGCAGGAAAAACAGCAGAGCCGATCTCCTCCCTGGGGGACCTCCCCCGGCAAGGAATCCGTACTGCTAGCCATCGAACCACCCCCCGGGGGGACGATGAAAAAGATCGTACCTTTAGTCCCCGTCTCATTTCTGGGAACCTGTCCGGCTTCCCAGACTGTCAGGCTGGCTAGGGAAGACGATCTGTCTCGGCTACGCGATCCAGTCGCCTCACGCCCGCCAAGTTCAGCATCCGATATACCTCAGTCAGAGGCTAGGATGTCCCCGCACTTCGGGCCGAGGCCACCACCCTTCTGGTGAAGGGAGTGATCGAGCCCGTCTCACCAGCCGAGATGTTCAGCGGGTTTTACAGCCTGTACTTCATTGTCCCCAAGAAAGGCGGGAGGTTGTGCCCTATCTTGGGTCTGTGTGTTCTGAACAGGCATCTACACAGTAGCTGCCTTTCAGGTTGATCACGCAGAAGCGCATCCTGACGTCCGTCAGGTGTCAGGACTGGTTCATGGCAATCGACCTGAAGGACGCATACTTCATGTCTCGATCCTCCCTCGACATCGGCCGTTCCGACGGTTCGTGTTCGAGGGACGGTCATATCAGTACAGGGTCCTCCCCTTCTGTCTGTCCCTGTCTCCACGAGTCTTTACGAAGGTCGTGGAAGGAGGTGTGCGGGTACTAAACTATCTCGACGACTGGCTCAGTTTGGCACACTCTCGAGATCTGTTGTTTACACACATGGACCTGGTGCTCCGGCACCTAGATCGGTGGGGCTACAGGTCAACTGAGAAGAGCAAGCTCTCCCCGGTGCAGAGCGTCCTCTTTCTCGGTAGGGAACTCGCGAGACCCGCAACGAGGAAGCCCGCACCCACGCGGCCTCCCAGAGGCAGTGCGACTGACTTCAGAGCACACCCGATCAGTGTTGAACTGCCTTAAGCTTTCAGACAGTAAACGGTCCCCCTGAAACAATTTCAGAGGCTCCTGGGATACATGGCATCCTCGGCGGGGGTGGTCCCCCTTGGGTCGATGCACATACGACCGCTCCAACACTGGCTACAGAGTCAAGTTCCTTCGAGAGCGTGGCACACCGGCAGCAGGCGTATGGTCACACGCTTTCTGCCGACACACCCTAACCCCCTGGTCTCCATGACCTTCTTGGGGTTGGGGTGCCGTGTGCAAACGGGCAAGCAGTGTCGGGGTGGTGGACGGGCCCCCGCCTGCGTTGGCATTTCAACTGCCTAGAGTTGTTGGTTGTGCTACTTGCATTGAGGAGGCTACTACCTCTCGTGCAGGGCAGGCACGTGCTGGTCCGGTCGGACAGCACAGCTGCTGTGGCGTATATCATTGGATTCGCTCACGGTAGCTAAACATGACTCGCCCGGCGCCTCCTCCTCTGGAGTCAGCAGGTGATCAGTTCCCTGCGATCCACACACTTCCCAGGCGTCCTGAACCAGACAGCCGATGCGCTCTCTCGTCAGTCGACGCCTCCATCCCCGCGCAGCCAGCTCATTTGGGAGAGGTTCGGCCAGGCACAGGTGGTCCTGTTGCCTCCCCGGACTCCACCCATTGTCCGCTTTGGTACTCCCTGTCCGAGGCAACCCTTGGCACGGATGCCCTTGCGCACAGCTGGCCGCGGGACAAGCGGAAGTACGCTTCCCCCCAGTGAGCCTCATTGCACAGGGTCCTGTGCAAGGCCAGGGAAGAGGAGCATCAAGTGGTACTAGTTACGCCCCTTGGCCTAACCAGGACTTGGTTCTCGGAGCTGAGGCTCTGACAACGACTCCCCCTGGCCGCTCCCCCGCTCCCCCTGGCTGATTTTGGAAGTGTTTGTTACTGGGGTGAGTGGGACGGAGACTGCTGTGAGAGAAAAAAATTAATCTATGGCTAAGACTGCAATCTGTTGGATCACTACTTACCTAAGGTATACTGACCTGACCTGCGTGCCTTGTTCATCATTCTTGTTTCGTCTTCCGGTTCTTTTTCATCCTTGTTTTCCTGTTTCCACATCGGCATCCTGTGAAAGCAGCACTATAGAACTTTTGCTCACGGCTCCACTCTTGTGGTTGATAAGCGCACTTGTCTGTTACCAGTGTTGTAAATAATGTCGCTGTAGCCTATAAGCTTCCGCTTGGGCAGCACAACACATGTGAATTTATTTAAGTAAGCTGGTGTAACTGGCGAATGCAGTAAAGTCTTTTGGAAACAGACTGTACTTGTAGGCTCTAGGAGGCTGTTCAGGTAGCAGCGGCAGTAGAATTCATCCGGTTCTCCAGTGTTCTACCACTGAAATCGTTTTAGAGACAAACTACAAAGTGTTGCTTTAAGGGAAGATTTCAATTGCAGAATTCAATTGATTTGCATGTAATAATAGGAAAGACGTAAAGCGATATTTCAGAGGCAAAACAAAATATCTCCATGATTTACCCATCCTCAATCATGACAACTGAACTCCTCTGATTAGTTCTAAGAGTGCGTCTGACTGTTGGGATTTACATACACCTGTGGCTCAGTGGTGGAGAAGCTGACTACCACGCCAGAGATCCGTGTCCGAACCTCAGCTCTAACATCATCTTGTGTGTGGTGCTGCCAATGCCTTTTCAGATCTCTGTCTGTCGTCTCTCGGGCTGTGGGTCATCGTAACTCACCCATCACTCTATCCAGTGTTCATACCCATCACTGAAGCCTCTCCCACTTACTTGTGTCTTGTCTTACTTGTGTTAATTACATATATCATCTGGCCTGAACCTTAAGATCAGTGAAAGTTAAGATGGTTTGCTGATCAAACTTTGGACCAAGAAGGTAACTCATAGCATGGCACTTGAAGAGTCTTTTCAGGGGCTAAACGACTTTGAGTGTAAGGGTTAGGGAAGACCAGCTCCTGTTATTGCTCATGGTTTTATAATGACATGTGGTTTTTGAGGGGCCATGTACTTTGTCCATGTAGTGGTTATGCAGCACATCTTCCTAAAGCACTTGTTAAGGATAACATGTAGAGTGTATTTAATAACTGATATAGTAGAAAATCATTTTACATTAATTATTGTCATGGCTCTGCTTCATTTAGTCATGTTTTTCTTGGTCCTGTAGCAGAGTCATGACAAGGCCTTTGGTTATGTGTGGAGAGAAACATATTATTGTCCTTCTGACAATAATATACGTTCTGTCCAGTGTCTCGTCATTGGCCCCGCTCCTCTCGTTTCCTTGTTATCTTTCCCTGGGTGTTTGATTACCCACACCTGCCCTGTGTCGTTATCCCTCGTTTGTATGTTATCATTATCCCCGGTTCTTGTGAGTTTGGTTTGTTTTTTGTTTTAGTTCCCGTTTTGCCCCCCGTGTGGGAAGTTTTTTTTTATCTTTTTAAGAAGTCTTTGGTTATAGTGTTTTGTCTCCCCACTGTGGGTTTTTGTTTTGTTCTTGTCAAATAAACTTCTGTTAACCCCGTCATTGCCTGCCTGCCTGCATCTGGGTTCTTCCACTCATTTCATGACAGAATGACCGACCCCAATCAGAACCCAGCAGGCAGCAAGATGGACGGCACGGCGTCGTCCTCACGGTCCGCCCTAGCCCGCTTGCTGCTAGGTTTCCGCCAGGGGAACTACGGGAACCGGGAGTTCGCCGGGGCATTCTCGGTGGTGGCTGAGGCGACTGAGTTCAACGAGGCAGAGTTGAAGACGATCTTCAACTGCTGCCTCACTCAGCGTCTCACCCCGTCTGAGAAGAGGCTGCTGGGTCCCCTAGGGTTCGCGGCAATGGTCAGGATCGTGGCCAACCGGGACGATCCCGGGGGTGGGGTTCCACGTGGGACTTCCACCTCACGGTCGATCACGCCGGAGGGCCTCGACCTGACTGCCGCTGCCCAGGGGGACTCAGTACCCTCTGGCTTGAGCTCCACGGTCCCCGTTCACTCTGGTGGCGCTGGTAGCGGGCGGGGAGGGGGGGATCCGGGGATGACGTCGGCTGACTCCTCCGCTGCAGAACTCCCTCCGGTCCCCACGGATTCGCCAAGGATGGTGCGGAGGAGGGAGAGGCGCAACGGAGGAGCGTCCACGCCGGTGCGGCCGGCGTCCAGTCCGGCATGGCTGGCGTCCAGTCCGGTGCGGCCGGCGTCCAGTCCCGTGTCCAGTCCCGCGTCCTGTCCGGTACAGCCGGCATCCTGTCCGGTGCAGCCGGCATCCCATCGGGGGGTGCAGCAGGAGTCCAGTCCGGTGTCCAGGCCGGTATCCAGTCCGGTGCAGCCGGCATCCAGTCCGGTGTCCAGTCCGGTGATCCAGCCGGCGTCCAGTCCGGTGATCCAGCCGGCGTCCAGTCCGGTGATCCAGCCGGCATCCCAGCCGGAGATCCAGCCGGCGTCCCAGCCGGCGTCCCAGCCGGTGATCCAGCCGGCGTCCCAGCCGGCCTTCCAGCCGGCATCATGTCCTGTCCAGCCGGCCGTCCAGCCGGCGTCATGCCCTGTCCAGCCGGCCTTCCAGCCGGCGTCAAGCCCTGTCCAGCCGGCCTTCCAGCCGGCGTCAAGCCCTGTCCAGCCGGCCTTCCAGCCGGCGTCAAGCCCTGTCCAGCCGGCGTTCCAGCCGGTCTTCCAGCCGGTCCCCAGTCTGGCAGCCAAGCCGACCCCTGGGAAACTCCCAGGGCCAAAGACTGTCCCCCCAGGACTTCCCCCACAGAATCCCCGAGGACTCCGCGTCCTCGAGCGCAGCCGGGGATTAAAACTGTTCCCCCCATGAACTCTTTTGTTCCCCCACCCCCCCTCCCATGTTTGTTGTTTTTATTGTCCCCGCTACTGATTTTGTTCTCCATGTTTTGATCTTTCATGTCACTGTCTCAGTCGGTCTTTGGGTTCGTCATAGTCTTGTCTCGTCCGTCTACCCCTTGGTGAGCACCTGGAGGTGCTCATTAAAGGGGGGGCTTCTGTCATGGCTCTGCTTCATTTAGTCATGTTTTTCTTGATCCTGTAGCAGAGTCATGACAAGGCCTTTGGTTATGTGTGGAGAGAAACATATTATTGTCCTTTTGACAATAATATACGTTCTCTCCAGTGTCTAGTCATTGGCCCCGCTCCTCTTGTTTCCTTGTTATCTTTCCCTGAGTGTTTGATTACCCACATCTGCCCTGTGTCATTATCCCTCGTTTGTCTTACCCTATATAATACCCTCATGTTTCATTGTCCTGTGTCGGTCATTGTATGTGCGTGGTGTCCTTGCGTTCTGTGTGCTGATGTCCAATGTTGCTATTGTATCCAGTTAGTCGTGTTCTTTGTTCCACGTTCGTGTCCCTGCATCTCTCGTGTTCCTACCTTGCCTTGTCCGGTTCTTGTGAGTTTGGTTTGTTTTTTGTTTTAGTTCCCGTTTTACCCCAGTGTGGGAAGTTTATGTTTATCTTTTTAAGAAGTCTTTGGTTATAGTGTTTTGTCTCCCCACTGTGGGTTTTTGTTTTGTTCTTGTCAAATAAACTTCTGTTAACCCCGTCATTGCCTGCCTGCATCTGGGTTCTTCCACTCATTTCATGACACATTATGACTGATCTTTCAAAGAGAAGTCCAGTTACAAGAAGATCTAGAGCGAATAACCATTTTGTCTTTATTCTTTATTCATGCCTGTGTTCATTTAACAAAAGTATTAAATAATTCAGAATCAATACATGTCATCTGTGTACATCCCAATCATGCATGATTCATGTTCTGTTTGTATAAAAACATGTCACACATACAATACACTGGAAATTCTTCATTTCTTTGGCTAAAGACAGATTGCTTAAGCCTAGTCCACATACACAGGTATTTTAATAACCAGAGTTTTTCCTTCTTTGTTTAAAAAAAACGCGTCCAAACGGAAACGCAAAAACAGGCTATAAAGCGCTGTCAAAAGCATGCCAAACCAACAGGTGGCGATATAACCCTAACCATAAAGCCGTGTTGGCCAATCAGAAGCCTGGAATCTGACGTCAAACAAAGGAGATAGCAGCACACATTGCAACGTCATACGCCAAATCTCCGGTTTCACCATCTACACATTAACACTGAAAGCAGAGTTTCTAAAAATCTTCAGCCTGGCAGGAGTTTTCGAAAAAGTTCGGTTTCAGTGATCGAGTACTGCGTTTGCGTGTGGACGAATGGCCAAACCGCATGGATAAAGCTCCGGTTTTGAAAATACCCGTGTTCGTGTGGACAGTGCCTTAGACAAAACTTTCCTCCATGTTAGAGCACAAGAGAAAGGAATCCACCAGTCTGGGTTTGATGAGCTGTTGATGGTCAGCAGGTGTTATACTGTCTGGACATTCAACCGCCAGTCTCCTCAGAGCGGCCTGCACACACATGGTCACATTACAACATCTCTGATACAGCGTGTTGTGACTTTATCACATAATCTCAATACTTTTGTATTACTAAAATAAACCTTAAAAATTATAACGTAGGCTACTGCATATGCTGTATATATGAAATGAAAAATCTAGTTATGGTTATTCAGGCTATATGGCTAAAACTATTATTGTGGCATTTGCATGATCACATAAAAAATATGTATATACAGTATTTGAAGTGAAAAATACTGCTATTTACACACACAAAAACAAATAATATTTTAGATGTTTTATTACCAGACTGGCCACGAGCACAGAGTCGCTGTTGTTCCTTTCTGCTGGTGACCGGCACAACTCAATGAGATGAGGAACAGCTGAAGAATAACAGTCACAGTATTATACATGAAGCTTTCTGTTCTTGTAATCTCTTTAAAAGTGAGAAACACAAGCAGTATTATTTCCCTGTCACATCTGCCTCAATGTAGTAATCAGTCCGACAACAACCAGTGACTGACTTTACATGTGTTAAATCCATTTTCATCTTCGTGACTTATGTTGTAGCCTAAAAGTGTTGTCGTGGGAATCTGTCTTGACATGTCACTCCACTACTTCTGCACTTCTCTATGGCTTGAAATGTAGGCTATAGTTTACTTTGAAGCGATCAACAGCATGATGGAATCTCAAGGTCTGTGATTGTGTTGACTTCTCTTTTCGAAAGACATGGGTACAGTCTGCATGTTCACTGCAAGTGTTACCTGGAGCCTTGATCTTCATTAGAGCATTTTTACATTTTACATTTACATTCATGCTATTGACGGACACTTTAGTCCAAAGCAACGGGGCATTCAAGGTTTATATTTGTTTAAGTCTGTGTGTTCCTGGGGACTGAACCAAAGTCCATTTACGGATGTCATGCCACTTGGCGGCCATGTTTACATCATAGCAAGTCCACAGTTCTATCTACTTGAATAGGGAAACACTGATATTTCTACATATTCTACATTTCTTTCTATTGCCGGTTAAAATTCCAATTAAACAACATATTTAAAAACAACATTTAAACATGACATCAACAGTACCATGACTGTGTATCATAATAGTGCAAGCAATTATTTTCTTTAATTTTAAGTAATTTTTAGTTTTCTTGAAAAATGACCAATCGTTTCGCTAGACAACACCCTTATTCATCGGCTGGTGTCGTTTAGAGCCTTTTGAAGCTGCGATGAAACTGAAATTTGGATCTTAACTAACAGCACACCCCCATTTAAGTCCATATAGTCAAGTCAAGTCAACTTTATTTATATAGCGCTTTTTACAATTGTCATTGTTACAAAGCAGCTGTAAATGAGACATATTGACTATAAGCAAAACATTAAAGTTATACAAGTTAAAAAAAGAAGTGAACACACACGGAATACAGACACGCACACAGGTTCATACACACCCACATGCATAAAACACAACTCCACATGCACAGAGCACAATATACACACATTATACAAATGACAACCCTGGAAGGTTTTCCTCATAAGCCTCAATTTGTTTTCTACAGAACATGTATGACATGTGGGTGAGTGAATTATCATGACATTTTAATTTTATAGTGAACGACTCCCCTTATCCATGCAAGCACAATGAAGTTGTTGTGTTGGGATCACAATATAAAATATTTACCTTCCCATTCAGTTGAGTGAAAATATTATAAAATGTTTTTCCCTACATACCCATAAGCTGTATGGCAGTCTGAGCGACGTGTGAATCTCTGCTGAGTCGAGCCAGCGTGACGGCAGCTTTCTGTTGAACCCGTTCACATGCAGCGCTCTCAGACGGACTGGAGGACGACGGCTTTTCGTTTAACAACAGCAGCAGCTGCTCAATTCCTACAAGAAATCATCACAACACACATGAGCTACAAGCTACATCAGTGGCAGATGTCTATCTTTATTGTGTTTGTGCTTTGGAAACTTGTGTCACCAATACAAAATCTATGTGTGTGTGTAAACACACTTGGCCATAAAGCTCTTTCTGATTCTGCTTAACCAAAAAACACTGAAATATCATTACTTTCAGTTGTGTTCCATATTGTGAAATGAAATGAAAGGCTGTGGGCCTCATTTATACAACGTATCCACAGATTTGCTCGTAGAGTGTGCATACGCAAAACTCCACGGCGACGTTCATATTTATAAAAACAGTCATTGACATAGAAAAGTGCTTAGGTCCACGTCAGGGTCTGAGCAGACGTATGCACTTTTGCTTGTCAGAGTGCTGCATGTTTTTGGAAATGTAAGCCATTCTTGCTGATCGTAAAGGATTTGGACATTGACAGGCACTCTTTCATATATCAATGACATTAATTAGACATCATTAAAAGGCGGAGATCTGAAACTGTTCACCTGCGCGCAATTTCACCATCGTTTGCCATCTATAGACTTCACATCTGAAAGAGACGCACGTTTTCTGTGCGTACGTTCGATCTATGAATCACACGTACTGTAAGCACTTTGAGAAATGATCGTAAAATCACATTTAATCACAACAATTTATAAATGAGACCCTTGTCCTATAAATGAGAAGATTTTAGGAAGCTCAGTAATCTGGCACAGCACAACTGCAATGAATCCTTCACCAAAAACTGAAAATTCTCTCATTGAACACAAACTAATAATACATGTTATCTTTTTCTACGAGAATAAGACAAAAGCACAAACATCCATCATTAAAGTAATTCGATATGGTTGTGAGAGAAACCCGTATTCATATGTGAAAACTATGCGGTGAAACGTGTCCAGGGGTCTCATTTATAAAACTGTGCGTAGGATCCTTACTAAAAGTGTACGTGCGCCCGAAAACCAAAAATAGCGTACGCCCAAAAATAATCCGATTTATAAAACCGTGCGTACGCACACCTGTAAGCAATATTCGCTTTATAAATCACAGATCACCTGCAAGTGTGCGTACGTGAATCAGCCTCATATCCCGCCCTGTACATGCCCATTTTTACCCATAAATAGTCAATGCAAAGCACGTCATGAATACTGATTCGTATATTAATAAGCCGGCCATCCAATCCGCTTGTTAAGCCTGACGTCACGCACCATAATGGGCGTACACCGTTTCCTGGTCAAACCGCTATCAGATGCCATAGAAAAATAACAAAAAATGATGTAAAACCCCGATCCCATCCTTTATCTCCGTAACGAAATCACAAATGGCCACACATGAGATTCACTGAGATTTCCAAATTAATAATTGTTATAATTATTAATAATAATTATTATTATAATTATATTAAAGCCAAAGAAGGTCTCTGCAGCATTTAAATGTTTACAGCATTTAGACTGATCATTAACACCCCATTAGTGGTGTCCTTCACCTGAGATGACATTTGAAGATATCATTGTAAAAGACGAATGTTTCTTCATTCCAGATTTGTTATGATAGTTAGGACTGATAACGAGAACATAAAGAGAAACGATTGTGCGAGAGCTTAATGGCTGTATTTCCAGACTTTGACATTCTATGATTATGCTCAGTATTTAAGGAAAATATAGTTAGTATTTATTTACCCTGTGTTCTGCAGTTATCATATTTGATGCTGTCCCTGTTCAGTCGGATCATCTCCTCCTCGTACGCTCATAGTGTGATAGTGAGACAGCGCTGATTAAATATTTACAATGAATTTTTATTTAAGATTTGAGTTGGATTTTACAAGAAGGTGCATGAAACAATTATCACTCAAGCGCAAATAACTCTGCAGATTTAATCTTCGTGATAATATGGATCTTTAACGGATATGAGGTCAAATAAAATGTGTTTGAGGCATAATGCTTATAAGCATTTTTATCAATCTTAGTTTCTGCAATCTAAGTTCACTAATTCACCATTTGTCTCCAGAATGTGCGTACGCATGGGTCAGAGTTTTCCGTCAAGTTTGTTTTTATAAATCCCATCTTTTGCGTGGGAAGTGGCGTACGCCTCTTTCAGTGCATGTTTTGTGCGTACGCAACGGTTATAAATGAGGTCCCAGAAGTTGTAAGAATGAACTTGAGTTCTCTTGTGATGAAATATCATATGAGAAGTGGTTCATTTGGAATGGCGTGAGGTGAGCACGTTACGAGAGAATGTTTTGTTTTTGGCTGTAGTATTTCTTGAAGACACAACAGCGTTGTTGATTTGTAGATGTTGACGAACCCTTCTCCTGAAGCACCTCGGCGCTGCACTGCTCCAAGACCGACAGATTGGCAAGGATCGTCACAACCTGTGGACATGAAAGCATTGTGTGCTCGCTCGCGTCTTTCTACATGATCTTTCATTCATGTGGTGTTGTAGGGGTATATGTGGGAGCAGTACCTGGTCTTTGGAGTACGGTGTGTCTACTCTCTGGCGGTCTCTACAGGCCTGGACGAGGATGCGAACGGCGTTGAGCTGCAGGAGGATTTCACAGGCCATACTGTCAAAGAATGTGATGTTTGCCAGAGCTGCCGAGGCCAACAGAAACACTTCACCACAGGAGGCAGTCTCACACAGATCTACACAAACACAATGCACACGCTTCACAATATTAAAGCAAGCTTTCTCATACACTTCACACAAAGACTTTCCATACACTCAACTGAAGTTGAACTAAAAACTGAACAACACTGTCGTGATTCACGGCAGGATCCCTTGTTATGTGTGGAGAGAAATGTATTATTGTCCTCTTGACAATAATATGCGTTCTCTCCGGTGTCGCGTCTTCTAGCCCCGCCCTCTCGTTACCTCGTTAGCTTCTCCTTAGTGTTTGATCCCTGTCACCTGCCCGTCACCCTCCCTGTGTTATCGTCCCTCGTTTGTATTCCCCTATATATTGACCTTGTGTCTCTTGTCTTGTGCTGATTCGTTTTGTATTACTTTGTATTGTTCCGTGTCTCACGCTCTAGTAAGTTCTGATATATTGCTCTTGCTCAGTCTTGTGGTTGATCAGTGTGAGTCCTGTCTCCGTTTTATTGATTACCTCGTCCATTTGTTTCGTCCCCCATGTGGGAGGTTTTGGTTTATGTTTTATATTTATTCATAGTCCTGTTTTCATTTTGTCTCCCCCATCGTGGGTGTTTGATTTGTGTTTTTGTATTAAAGTCTTGTTGTCATTCACACTTTGCTGTCTGCACCTGTGTGTTTGTCATGATTTGGCAATGAGGACCCAATCCACAGCTTTACTTACACCAACACAAACATTATGACTGAACGTGAGTGTTTTGATGTCTATTCTTCATCTCCAAGTTCCTATCCTAAATAACAGCAGCACACGCTCTCTATGAGCTCACACGGGATAAGTGAGAGTGAAACTGACTGATGAGAGCCGTGACGATGTCCTGCATGCTCTCCAGAAAGCTGGCGAGATGTTGTGTAGATGTGTGATGTGGAGACGTGATCTGTGCCATCACAGCGGCTGCTTCAGCTCGTGTGGTCTCTGCACATGAAGCGTCCGTTAAGATATCTGCCAGACACAGGATCCCATCCACCTGCACACAACACACAACACAAATACACAAAACTATTGCTCTGTTATTTACTCGCTGCTTTCTACATGTTAGATTCGTGCCGACTTTGTGTAACATAAAGTGTGTCACATAACGTAACCTGAACACAATCATCAAGCAAAAACATTAAACTTGAATAAATATGTCATAAACATTCTGTATACGTGTAAGCCATTAGTAAACAATTAGTCTGTGTTTGTGTGTGCTGAAGGTGTGCCATCAGCCAGCGATGAAAGTCTACCAATCAATCATTGATGATCTGAATTACACAAATGATCTTCTAACATATTTATTTCAACTCATGTTTTAATGTAAAAGTGCATTGCTGCAAAGCAGCATCATAGTAAATACACACTAGTGCAGATAGTAGACACCTAAAAAAAGGAAATCATAGAAAACTGGAACATTCTGAATGGTACTAGAGAAATGATTTGAACCCTATAGCTCATTTTGTGTTCAGGATGTGTAGAATTGTTTTTGGACCACATACTGTAAAACAGAGTAATTCATTCTGTTAGCACTATTCAAATCAATGTCTTTTCTTTAATAAGACAGTCTGCCAGACAGAGGATTCAAAATAAACATGAACAATCCTCAGAAACCCAAAAACATCAAGCAAGAGAAGGTGGAAATATTTGAACTGGAACCTATGAATCTGACTGGTGTTTGTAGGAATGTGTAGGTATATTTACATTCAGTTATGTAGACATTATATGCTTATGATCGTTCCTGTACTTTTAAAAAGTCATCACTCAAAAAACTGTTTCTTGCATAATACTGTACCAACTAAACATAACTTTGTGTCTACAAGCTCCGGGGTCCCCTGGAAATGAGTTTAGGAATTGCTGCACTTGAGTGTATATTTAGGCTTTCTTTTTTCTTTTATACAACATATTGCAATTTATTACAGGCTTTATATACTGTATATTCCTGCACAGTTGTGTTTATGTTTAGTATTGGAAGAGGTGATGAGGTTAAGATTTAGTTGTGGAGAACTGAAATAAAACACTGACTTAATGTCTTAATTCTTGATTTCTGATGTTTGTTTGTTCGATGAGTTAACTGAAATATTACTGAAGCCCTTCCTGAGTAAAATGTGATCGTTGTAATAATTGTCATTCTTCTTTCTGTCAGGTCAGATTCAGTTTGATCACATCAGCACACGGTGGCGCTGGTACGCAAGCTATGACATCCAGCACAAATGACCATGCCTATGACACGCACAAAGCAGGAATCTCATTCATCTAAAAATCATGTAGCCTAAAAACCAAAATGTACAAAAACATGAATGTGTTCCACACGAGTCATGTTGTTTTGTCCTCAAATGACACACATCTCAGACAATGTGATATTCTCTGACAAACTTCTGCAGTCTGTTTATGTCTGTAAAAGATTTGCATGACTAAAACCATTGAAATCTCTCATGAGATTCATCCACACACATGTTAAGTACATTACCTTCTCCAGCTGTGTGATGCCCTCTTCCACACAGCAGATGGATGCCACGGTTCTCAAAGCATCAGCGTAAAGAGATGAGAAACAGTCCTGTCTGCAGATCTTCAGCAGAGCCACCACTGCCCCCTCCTGTGGAAACACACAAACACAAACACTATGATGTCCACACGACTCTGGGTTTCTCCAAACTTTACGCTGAGAGAGTTTGTGAAGAGCTACATCAGGTCTGTTCAGAAAAATCACTAACTAGATGAAGATGTTTTAGTCCAGAACTGCAGATGACACAAATCTGTCGGTCACTAGAGAGAAAATGACTGTCAGACAATGTAAGCACCGTCATTATGTGAATAAGCGTAATGATATGGACAACACCACAGGCGTGGGTCTGAGGCCACACAATGGCACGCTGGAGAGGTTTTCATCATCTCTAATCCCTTCACATCACATCACATCACATCACAGATTTCTCCTGATTCCAGGAACCCAGAGCCCATCATCCCAAAACAGTGAGTTTATCTCTCATGTCAGCATTTCATGGCATTATTAAACAATTATTATAATCAGTACTGTGTGTCAGCTCACTCACAACAAAATATGGCCATTCACAAAAACAATCATTTCACTTTTGAAGCCAAAATGTAAAACCTGTAAAGCAGTATAAATATAACCTGGTCTTCACTGCGTGAAGGTGCAGCAGGTTTTTATCGACACTTTATTGATCTTTGGGGATTTTTTAGCATTAGGGGGAAAATCATGAAAAGGAAGGAAACAAAAAAGCTCCAACCATTTAATACTGGAGACCAAGAGCTGAGAGAACACACTTATATATGTGCTTACATTAAACACATCTGATCAGCTTTACAGCAATTATTCATCAATGTTGAATGCTCTACAGGTCTAAACAACATGTCCAAGTGCATTTAAAGACGGGGGAAATAAATCGTTCATTATAATACATTTATTATATCTAAATCAATCAATCATTTAGATGTTTATGCAAACTGGGAAAAATGGAAAATGTTGCATTGGGTCTAGTTTTGTGATTTCTGTGGGATAATATCTCAACATGTTTATTTGGGGAAAGATGTCCTCGTGTTATGAGGAACTATTTCATGATTTGAAATGTATTTTTTTTATAAATCCAAGACCCTATAAAGAGAGAGTGGAGGTCTGTCTCTCCTGCACAACATCAACTGTAAAAATCTGTCCTGTCACCCATCTTCAGTAAGGCCACGGCAAATCATTTCATGTGTTAGTCGCTCTGCTCAATAGAGAAGACTAACAGAGAGAGAGAGAGCGTCTGATCTGATTATAAAGCTTATCAGACTGATGATAGGGACATCATCATCATCCTGAACTACACTGCCTGCCAAAAAAACACATTCACACTTGAACTTTGATGATGGTGTGCAGATTTACGCTTGTAACAATTCCAAATGAATACATGTTTTCTGAATGTCTACTGAGAATGACGAGTCATAAAGAAATGAAGCCCTGTCTGCATATACAGTATACACGTATCTAACAGTAGGATAATGATTGTTGTTGTCTAAATCTTTTAGATGCAGAACCAGACCAATACTAGACTTCTAAAGTCTCACAGTCTGGATTCAAAGACTAAATCCTGACATCCAGACTCACAATCCAAGACAAGTCTTTTTCTACATGAGCGTGTGCAGTGCTAACAGGTCAGACTCACACCAATCCAGCGTCTACACATTCATCATGTAGACGTGAAGGACGACAGGTGGGATTGAAACGCTTTGTAATCAGACGCTCATCCAGAGACCTGAAGCGCGCATCAGTCTCTCGTGAAGTTGTCCGCACGAGCTCTCATGCGTTTACTACCGTTTTAATTGTGTTCCAGTTACAACACGTGTTCAAGTGTGACACAAACAGTCATGTGTGTGGTATCATGTGACATTTGGTGATATCCACATCACCGCATACCTTAAAAAACACACTTTCAATGTCATGTTACACTGTATGTCAGATATCCAATACTACCTTATACATTAAAATATGTCATTCCCATATTTGTGTGCGCGCGTGTGATTGTGTGTCTGACCTTTGCGATGATGCTGCAGAGCTGTGGTCCATCCTGAGTTAAAGACAGCAGATTACTGATAGCAGCGCTGATGGAGAGAACATTATCAGACTCCTCAATCTGTCCGATGAGAATCTGGGGAATAAAGACCAACAGATCATCTCAAAGTGTCAACAGGTGTGAATCAGAAACTGTCACGGTCCCACCATCTTGTTTATGAAATTCTAGTCGTGTGGTGGGATTGGGGCAGAGTCCTTAGGTTATGTGTGGAGAGAAACATATTATTGTCCGTTTGACAATAATATACGTTCTCTCCAGTGTCTTGTCATTGGCCCCATTCCTCTCGTTTCCTTGTTATCCTTCCCTAAGTGTTTGATTACCCACACCTGCCCCGTGTCGTTATCCCTCGTTTGTCTCTCCCTATTTATACCCTCATGTTTCTTTGTCTTGTGCTGTTGGATTGTACTGTGAACTTGTATGTTTGTCGTGCTACCAGTGTTTTGATGTTAGCCTTACGGTCCGTGTATTCCCTGTTTGCTGTGTTCCTGTTTCCCCAGTCTTAGTAAGTGTTTAGTTAGCCTTTGTCTAAGTATTGTCTAGTTTAGTGTTTAGTTAGCCTTGGTCCTGGTGTTTGTATTTTTATTTTTGTCACCTTGTCGTTTACCCCCTCGTGGGTGTTTTGTTTCGGTCTTTTATTTATATTAAAATCTTGTCTTGTTAACCCCGTCATTGCCTGCCTGCATCTGGGTTCTTCCTGCCACATTCATGACAGAAACAGCTGAAGTGTATTATCAATCTAAAGTGAGAGGTATCCGTGTGTCTGCTGTTGTGTAAGCTGATCCACAGATGAATGTGGAAGACTGAAGAAGAGTCTTGAGAAAGGTGTTGGTGTTTGAATCGAGGACCAGTTCTTTACGTCTACTGTCGGTGAGGTGTGTACCTGGATTTCATTGGCCAGTGCCATATCAATCATATGGCTAAAAGAATCGCTGAGATCAGTCAGGATCTCGTGAATGGCCTCTTTCATGGATCTGAGGAAGTATTCGTCTTCAGTATGAAGACATCTGAAGAATAAATGACAAGACAGATGTGAGATGATGGGGATGGTGTGAGATGATGTGTTGTGGATGTCGGTGGAGTTCTTCACCTCTCAGTAATGATGTTGAGCTCCATGCACTTTTCCAGCAGAGATTTCTCATACTGAAAGAGAGATGAAGAACAAACACTCAAATCAGAAGACTCGCGCTCATGTCTCTGTTTGTCTCTCTAGACATGATCTTTCTTCAGTGTCTATGTCACTATTGGCCAGGTTATAATCTCACTTCCATGATTTCAACTGTCATGTGACTAATAGACAGGCCTAACGTCTTCTGACCAACCCCTGACTCATCGAGCCCCTGCGCTCCCCAAACATAATATTCTTAATGTCTGTGTCCATGTGTTCAGTTGAAGAAAGATCATCATCATGTTTAGCTGAACGGTCCCTTAACTCTTGTTTGTTTAGGATGAGGTTGTTGTGTACCTTCTGCATCTCCGGCGGGGCGTTTCTGGCCGTGCTGTACTCTTGAATCAGAGAGCGCACGTGACAGTTGACCCTGATGGCCGTACTGTGAACTCTCTGCCAGCGGCCTCTCTCCAGCCGCTGAAACATCTTCCCCAGCTCAGTGCTGACCACCAGCGCCCTCTTCAGCAGCGTCTGCAGGTTATCACGGGTCACGTGATCGCTCGCAGCGCCCGCCCCCGATACGATGAGCTCACCCGCCGCGTCTTCATCCACGCCGATGGGTTTGGACTGCAGAACACACATGCACTCCACCTCCGTCATGTGCCTTAAGTCCTCCGTCCAGCGCTGGACAGAGTCCACCTCTATGACATGTATCCTGCTGCACACACGCACGCACGCACGCACGCACGCACGCACGCACGCACGCACGCACGCACACACACACACACACACACACACACACAC
Organism: Triplophysa rosa; assembly: GCF_024868665.1. Classification (NCBI taxonomy): domain Eukaryota; kingdom Metazoa; phylum Chordata; class Actinopteri; order Cypriniformes; family Nemacheilidae; genus Triplophysa; species Triplophysa rosa. The sequence goes on along the minus strand of NC_079892.1, from coordinate 227,769 downwards.
ACACAGTCCTTATTCACTTCATACGATTCAACATAATAGAAACGAGATGTTCTACCGAAGAAAGCCATTTATCAAAGTGTGGAACATCTTGAGGTGGAGTAAAAATGACAGAATGAGTTTTCCAGCTTGTCGTTGTTTAGCTTCTCTATATTTACACGTGGAGGGGTGGAAGAAAACAGGACACCAATATGTTCAAATGTCTCCTGAAACTATTCCAGATCAAAACTCGATCACTTCATGTTTCATGTGAAAATGTGATTTATATACAATTCTACACATTCAGTGTGAAACTACTAGAACATTAAGTGACCCAATACATCATTCATGAATTTATATCATAACACAACGTAACAATAATTACTTTGATAACTGTGAAGCTTTTTTACATCTTTGACAAAACGTTACATGCTCTCTCATTTGTAAATCAGTTTGAATAAAAGTGTCTGCTGAATGAAACATGTTCACTTTAGTTTGTTTAATCGCACGCACACGGACACACACACACACACACACACACACACACACACGGTTATTCACATGATTCGACTTGTAGTGAAATGTTCATGGTCTGCTCAGCTCTTACACTGTAATAGAAAAAAGGTGATAAAATACAAAATAACAAAAATACTAATACAATGTGTACACAATCAACATTACGAAAAGAAGAGTAAATACAAATTAGAATCAAAATCAAAATATGTCAAGAAATAGAATCTGATTAAAAATAGAAGTTATAGACAGAATCGTGGTAATAATAGTGTTATTGCATTTTTAAGAATGCTATGATAGTATTGTGTTGTTGTATGTTAGTAATAGTATTATTAAACTGTATGTAGTATGTTCATCTCTAACACATGAGCACATGAGGGGTTAGGACAGTAAACAGCAGTGTGGGTTATTTTTCACATTACAGCAGTGTGAGTCTTCATGACAAAATATCATCTTCACATATAAAAGAAAATATCATAATAATAATTATTATTACTGCGTATGGATTCAGTGAAGCAAGTTATTTTTATCCAGTCATTTGTGTGTTTACTGAACATGGATCTGGACGGGGATTGTCTGTCTGTGAGGACGGTCTCTTGTGAATGGACCATCATGATAATGGGTTCATTCGACTGAATGTGGAGGAAAAGCTCTGCTCTCTAGAGCAAACATTTACATGTCCAGCTTTTGTAAGGTCAGAATCATCGCCTGTGTTGGGATGGGAATCATTTACAGAGTAAACACTGGAGAGAGACAAATTATCACAAACAACATGAAACGCCTCGGACAAACACGCACAGTTCACAGGACAGACTTTATCATCACATTGTTATTATTATTTTCATGTTGTTCTGTCATTTCTCCGATCATCAAGTGGAAAGGGAATATTATGTCATCACAAACGTATATAACACGCCCACAAATTCCATTAAAGCATGTGTTCCCCTCCAAAGACACATCAATTATTCAGATGTTAGCAGCTCAAAGCCCGTGTCACATTCATGACAGCCGAGAGACGTTCCTCCGGATGAATCATCTGCACTTGATGGTGAAAGTGAAGATCTTTGCAGACGCGCTGTCACCACATATTCTCCTGTTATTATTCCTCAAGTTCATCTCGTTTGAACATGTGAACATTACAGATGAATGTCAGACGCTTGCGCTCTCTTTGTGTGTGTGTGTGAAGAAACGGAAAGTTCAGTGGTGCGCAGAGACGAGCACCTGTTCAAACTGCTGAAGTGTGCCATGCTAATTGTTCATCAGGGGTGAAGAGAAATGATTCAGAAAACATGACGCTCACTGCTCCACCTGCTCTGACTCACACACACACATCTACAACTACAGGGAACAAACACACCGCCGGTGCATCTCAAATCAGTATTTTCTCATTTATTATACAAGTGCCGTCAATGATACAAATCTGTTTACCTTTCATCAGTCACCTATAGAAGAATCAAGATAGCATAAACATTTCTTCTTCTTACAATTAAAGTTATATTCAAATGAAGCACTGAGGACACATATGACCTGAATCCATCTTTATTATTTAAATATTATGAACATGAATACCACCATAATATTCATTGCTTTTTTTCTAGTAGACTTTACAAAGAAGCTTTGCATCTACTTATTTTACCCTCTCATGTGTACAGTATTTATATTTCACAAGCATCATGTCTCATTACAAGCTCAAACACTAACATCAGACGTGATGCAATGTGTCATGACACACGACTGTATTCAGTGTGACGAGCAAATCAAGAAAAACAACACGTTAATGTCAAATACACATTCAATGTGGTTTGTCACCTGTGTAATAGAACCCACAGGATGGACAATAACAAAAATCACATGTTGATCAGAACATGATATATTTATTTGAATATGTTTATATTAATTTATCCTCATGACGGTAGAACTGTCTGTTCCACCCATTCAAAAGAGGTGTAACCACCACAAAGCAAACCCAAAACAAAAACATCACTCTTCTGGAAAATGATCACTTTTAGGAGAAAAATTGCTGGTCTGTTAATCTGGTAATGATAATATACAAAGTTTCACCCTCATTCGCTTTACATCACCTTATTCATGTTCATGGGTTGTGACGTGTTCTGTGTGCTCTCTCACATAATGAGTCTGATCTACTTTCATATCAAAGAACCTCCATGTTAGACTCATTTTGTAATGACTTAAGTCTAAATATGAATGAATATGTGGTTGGTAAAAGATTTGACTCACATCTTTGTAGAGATTGAGGAGTAGCTGCTCTGTCTGGATGTCTGAGGGGTCGCCATTCTGTCTGCGTCCTCCACGCTTCAACATCACCCCTACAAAACATAACATCAACATGACATGAGCAACTACACAACATTCACATTGTAGCATTTGAGAAGATATTTGGTTCGTTTGTTGATATTTGTGATATTTAACCCACTTCAGACACATATCACACTGATATTAATCTTCTGACTAACACACACACACACACGCGCACACGCGCACGCGCGCACGCGCGCACGCACGCACGCACGCACACACACACACACACACACACACATATATATATATATATAATGGTATCTCCATAATTCACCATTTTTTTATTTTTACTACTTTTAATGACATCTGTCTGTGGGATTTTGCAAATAGAGTTTTAATAATAGTTGTAACATTATAATAACTGCAGTAGTTAAGCATTTGTAAACAATTAATTCATTATTTATAAAGCAAGCAGTTTATAAATACAGATATGAATGCTATATTCTTCATTTATAAGCATATCTATAAAGTGTGTTTTCATTCTTAATTAATGATCAGTTTATCATTTCTAAATTAAACAATACAAATACAAACCAGTTATTTATATTGAGTTGTCAGTGCTTCATAAGACCATTAAGAAAGTGTTTAATAAATGATTAATCAACTATTTCATATAATATTATATTACATAGTATAATAGTAATAGTTTCTCAGTGTGTTGATGAATGCTTTATTAACACATACTGCAACTCATGAGTAATTCAGGAAGTTATAAACATTTAGTACTTGTCAGTTCACAATTTTGTGAGCTCATCTAAAGTGAGGACTATTTGTGTTTCGCAAAGCTTTTACAAAGGATATTTAAAGGCTAAATTATCTTTGAGATGCAAAAAAAAAACGAAACTGTACACTTGATATAAATAAAACTGCAATATTACATCAAAATAAAAAGGCACTAAATAAGCTACAAAATCAATAAAAAAGAATAAGGAAGAAAGTAAACATAAATAAAAATAAGCAACAAAATGAAGAAAATAAGCAAAACATTTGGTGTAGTTTTAATGGCTAAGTTGGTTAAAAATTCAGCACAGTAAGTCACAAAAAAGGTGCCAAATTCCACATAAAATCTTAGTGTGGCAAAATCCAAATAAATTCTACATATTAATAAATAATAAATTCATTCGTTAATTAAGAAACTGAGTAATAATTGCTATATTACTACACAATAAGATGTGTAAATGTACATTGAAATATATTGAAGTTAATTAATTATTTACTAATTCTTTCTAAATGATCTAATGAAGCACTGACAACTCCTAAATAACTGGTTTGTATTTGTATTGTTTAACTTAGACAAATTAAACTGATCATTAATAAAAAATGGAAATACAATTAATAAACACTTTATAGATAGTATAGAATAAAGCATGTGGATTTATAAACTGCTTAGTGGTGTCTATGAATTATAAAGGCTTTATAAATTATGAATTAACTATTTGTTAATGCTTAACTAATAATTAATAGGATGCAGTTATTATATTATTATAACTCCAGTGGATCAGTCTACAAAAAGATCTGTAAAACTCCACCTGCCTCTGTTCTGAATGAAGTGCCGCACATGTTTTGGAGCGTCTCTATCATAAACATGCAGTCTCTGTTTGTTTGTAATGCGAGGGTAAATAAAGCACTGATTCTTCAACAGTGTGCAGTGTTCTCTTTACTCAACAAACAACTTGTGTTTAGAGTTAGTAAGAGTAACATTGACCTAAGTTAGTTTCTAAATATAAATAAAACAACACAAAGTCAAACAAATAATGAGTAATAATAAACAATAACAAGCCAAACAAACACAACTAACTAAACTAAACTAAACCAAACCAAACCAAACCAAACCAAAAAGAAGCAGACATCGTAAAATATTCATAAGATTTATTTGATCAAAATCTGACTCGCTTAGTAAAGGCACATGAATATTTTGCTAGAATAGATCCAGGATCAGGTCAGGGTCAGGGTCAGTGTGCTGTAATGGGCTCTGATCGTGTGATCTGAACACAGCATGTTTGTTTTGGTGCTTTCATTAAAGCAGTGGGTTATCCGCTACAGATCCTCTCTGTCCTGAATGAAACAGCAACTGTGTCTAATGTTGGTTGCATTTGTAATGTGTTGTTATACTATGTGTCGTATGTGTGTGATAATTGTTGTTGTTGATGACTGAAGGGTGCCACAGAAGTGATTTTCCGGAAGGACAATAACCAGTATAAACACAAAAAAACTGAAATGAAGATGAAGGTTCAGGAGAAGTTTACTGTAAGCTCAGTTTAGCATCGTCCCATGCGTCAAACTGTGCTCATGACATGTTTTCATGTGTTTCTGAAGAGCCTTGAAAATCCTCTTGAACATTTACACTTAAAGTGAAGTCCAGAGGTCAGGGGATGTGTCAAGCCTCCACTTGAACATAAGAGGCAATTTCACAGCCATCCAATGATCTATTATCAGGACGCATTTAATCCTTTCTGTGTTTGATTCATACCACCACACGAGACGTGATAAGAGTCCAGCGAAAGCATTTGTCTGTCCACAGTGAAAGCAAAAAGGGGCGTCCCTCAACACAATCGATCACAAAACACAGCCAATCAGACAGAGTTTCTTTCTGTTCACACTCCGGCAGAAGAGCTTAAACACAATTAACCTAACCAGCAGTGATAACATAAGAGCATCATCCTTCATGCTGCCGCCGTCGAATTGTGTAAATGTACTTTTGTGTAAAGGATGACTTGAGAAAGTGGCCAGAAATAAGATATTCTATTTATAATGTGCAGTCCAAACACACAACACGAAGCCAGATCTATATGTAGAGTAAACACTAATCCATGAACATGAACGATGACCAATGACCATGAATGGTTCAAACATCAACTCACATACAGTGTAAACAATAACCATCCATATAGACGGGAAACACTGGGTTATTTATACATTTCAATTAATGACTAACAACACACACCTGACACAACTAAACATTATCAACCAATCGGACAAGAGAACATACAGGAACTTTACACATGAGGCGAGGAAGCACATCACAAGATCACATGACAATACAGAGAGGCACAAAATAAAAGACGTGATAATACACACACAACACTGCAGACTTACACAATCATTTTGTGCAGTCAAGTCGAGTTTCTTTCCATAGCACTTTTGAAAATGCATTTTTGCAAAGCAGCCTTACAGAAAACATGTGAAACAAACAAACAGACAATAAACAAGAATGATTGATATAGCGGGGAAAAAGAAACGGTGAATAATTGTCGGTAGGATTGTAAAAACACGATTATTTTTTAATAACAGCTCTTTTTAAGTGTGAGTGTCAAATGTATGTCAGATGTACATTAGTGAAAGTGACTGTGCATGAACAGGGCTGTAGAGCTTCTCTCATCTCTCATCTGTGAGTCTTCAACCGCAGGTAAAGTGGGAAAAATGTATCGGTGTTCCATACTGTCATAGAGAACTAATTCCAGACGATTCTGCCCACTCGCAAAAACATTTATTCGCTCTGTTCATCTCTAATGAATGAGCTGCAGAATCCATCAAAACCTTCAATAAGCAACCAAAACCTGACTAACCCCTGTTTATGTTTGTATACCACATGGCGGACTGCCATGGGAAGCAGACAGGTGGAGAGTCTATCGCTTCTCTCAGAGCAAAGTCAGAGATTTATACTGCTAATACGCCCTTTTCACATGACGTCACGCATCTTCCGTTCTGCCGCGAAGCAGTGTATCATTACTTCCGCTAGCACTCCAGTTCATAAGGTGGCGGTAATGCACCTATGAGCTGATTTGCCAACCGCCAGTAAAACTCAAGAAGAAGAAGTTACTTCCGCTAGCGCCTCAGAATGGAGTTTACCAAGTGGCTTGCACATCTGCCACAAATACGTATGATGTACAACGTCTTGCAGACAAATTTTCGCTAACGACAAGATCAAAGCTAGAGAAAGGATACAAATTCTTCGTTGAAAAGTACCTGTTTGATTATGAAGGTAAGTGTTTTTTTTGTGTGTGTTAGCAAAGGTGCTAGTGTTACACTTTTAAGAATGAGGCGGTGCTCGTCCTTTGCATAACACATTTATTTCTGAAAGAAATATGAAGAACACAGGTTAGCTTCGGGAGCACTCTGTAGCGTGCACACTCGTACGCTCTCATGACATACTGACCGCTCTTTTCTATACTAGCATCCGCTTAACCCATTGTCACAAACAATATATCATTGTGAAAATGTCCATGCAAACACTGTAAATAACAATGGACACGTTATCCTTGACACAGGTTACCCTTTTAAACCCAAAACATAACACAATTCCCGAACATGTTTGATAGTCACTCTTACACGGCATAGGAATACATCAAATAACACTACAGTATGCTTCTTAAACGCAAATACATGTGAGTAATGCACAGCCATCATACTCATAAAAATGACGATTCAGGATGCATAATCACATTACGCCAGCATTTATAACTGTATGAACTCTTACTGTTCTTTTTTATCATTATTTCAGTCACAGTTTTAACCAAATATGAAATATACTTATGAACTTACTATTTCATGAACTTAATTTTAAACCAACACCTGTAACTGTATCTTTACCTCACATTCTCACTAAATGGATAATAAATGCATTTTTTTAACACTGAGCCCGACTCAAATTCTAATTAATAAAACATTACGACATGCTCTCTAAACTAAAGAGGGGCTGACAGAATGACGCTAGATGAAATTAACATGGGAGAGCGGTGTGATCACAGGCCTGTTCACACGTGCTTTTAGCTTAGCTTACTGAACGCCAAATACAGCTTATTCATGTTCTTAAATGTAAATTAACTTAATTATCCCTTACTTGTTTCTCATTTTAACCATGGCATTTTTAAGCACTTGTGTCTCATTTCTTTGCTCCAACTTAGTGTTACGATCTTTTACCAGGATTATTAACATCACTGTCCGCCATTTTCGGTGCAACTACTCTTAATCACCGTCAAAGTCAACATTTTGTAGTATCTCAGACACGATTGCAGCTCTATGATAATATACTACTGTTGTGCCTTACTAGAAGATTAAATATTGTCAGCCTACCTGAAAGAAATATGAAGAACGCAGGTTAGCTTCGGGAGCACTCTGTAGCGTGCACACTCGTACGCTCTCATGACATACTGACCGCTCTTTTCTATACTAGCGTCAGCGACCAATTCTCCAGACTAGTGTAACGCTTAGGGTGCCCTCTGCTGGCGAAGCTGGGTTTGACAATAATACCACTCCGAGAAATACATTGCACAGTATTATCAGTATCACAGTAGTTTTCAAAATTTTCAGAACTCAGTTTAAAAGTTTGAAAGGGGGGTACAACATTTATGCCTTATTTAAACAGTCAATAAACACTCAGGGCTACACTAGGATAAGTACTTGAATACGTGTTCTGTCAGTTTTTTTTCTCACTGTTGTTAAATTCCAGCGCGACGGCAAAACGGAAGTTCTTCTTCTTCTTGTTCTTCTTGTTTGTTGCAAGACGGCTGTTATGATACACTGCTTTGCAAAAAGGCGGAAGTTAAGTGGCGTCATTGTGAAAAGGGCGTATGATGGCACGATTGTTGTGGAAGATGAGTTCTTGAATTTTTTTAGTCGTCATGAAGACGATGGCACAGGATGAACTTGTGCTGTTAGTCACAAGCCACTTTTCGTCTTAGCGGATTGCGAGTTCAAGGAAAGTGTTATTTGAACTTTGTCCGGGTTCCTCTCAGCACTTTGTTCAGCACAGGGCAGAACAAAAAGACATTGATCATGTTAAAAGCTGCCTTGCTCTGTTAAATGAGCTTGGGGTCAAAATCCCTCTTTGTGTCATACTATCTTGACGAGCTGCCGCCTGTTTCCTTTAACAGCATTGATGTGTCATGTTTACTTGCTAAAATGGAGAGGCTGAGTATGGACATAGCTGCTATGAAGCAAGGAATGAATGTGCAAGTAAAAGTTTCTGCCGATCTTTGTGCCGTGTCAGAGGATTTAAATCGGCGTCTGTGCGCGGCTGAACAACATGGCCAAAGGGGACAAGGACGTGGAGGATAATAGCACACTTGTATGGCGGGAACCCAACAGGAGCAGACCGACCAGTGATGACCTTCCCGTGGAGGGAGTGGTGGAGGAGAGTGATATTGCAGCGGCTACAACAACTACTTGGAGTACCGTGGCTAAGAGAGGCAGTCGCCAGGTACAAACAGCAGCTACAGCGCATGAGAGTTCGAAGCCCCGTGGGGACAGACCTGCACAGCGGGGCCAGGGAGCTGGCATTGTTGGTACTGGTCCGGGTAGTAGCATCTATACTGTGATGACTAAATTGGTGAGGGGTTTTGCCACAAAGTTCACGCCGGAGCTAGATGCGGATACACTAGCAAGCTATTTGCACAGTAAACTTGGCCGCAAGGTCACGTGCATGAAGATAGACACTGTGCAAAGTCGATATAGTTCATTTAAAGTTATGGCGGAGTGTGATGACGTGAGGGAAATGTATGATCCCGGACTTGTGGCCTGAAGGTGCGTTTGTGCGGCGCTTCTATGAAGTGCGTAAATCAAAGGGTGATACTGAAGGCGAACGCGCTTGGGGGGCACATTACCCAGTAGATTAAATTGTCATATAATGAGAGTCGTGTCATATAACACTCATGGTCTGCGTTTGGGACAAACTGCGGCCGATAAGGCTCAACGGCTTGTTGTTGACAATCTGTTTGAGAACACAGACATTTTATGTTTACAGGAAACCTTGCTCCCGAAACAAAATCTGGACAAACTTAATTCTGTTAATAGTGCCTTTCACGGGGTGGGAGAGTCCACAACAGACTTGAGTTTGGGGTTTGTGCATGGCAGAACATCTGGAGGAGTGGCCATTATGTGGCATATGAAATATGATCCTGTAATCACAGTGATTAGGCTGAATGTTGATTGGTGTATAGGAATTAAAGTGCCATTGACAATAATGTTTTTATTATCTTAAATGTTTATATGCCCTATGAATGTCCTGGTAACGAGGACGAATTTATTCAAAGGCTTGCTTTTATAGGCTCTTTTATTGAAGAGAGTGAATGCACTTGTATCTATGTAATGGGAGTTCCCTTTCTGTCGGTCTCTCGACGTTGTGTCGAACCGACAGAATGGGGTTTGTCTTGAGAACCTATCATCTTCTGAGTATTTAGAAAAGGCCAATGAAAATTGGCGAATGAAATTTGCATGCCGGGCTCCTCCCCGGATGTCCGGGTATAAGAGGGAAGCCGGCGTGCTCATTCATTCACCTTTTGTTCTTCAGAGCCTACGCATCTGGTGAGCTTCTCTACGATCTGGATGATCTTTCTTTCTGATGGAATCTACGACGTGGACAGCGGAGAGACAAAGAGTTAGCTCTTAAAGTATGTTCGCTCCTTTTTATGAAGCATATTTAAAACCTCACTGACATATGTGTAGCTGTCCGTTGGCAACAGATCCAGACTTGACAGAATTAAACTCTTATCCTGACAAAACCTAATCAAGTACTGGCCAAACAAAGATTTCACATCAGAAACATCTGCATTAAAATCGTCTTGGTTACGGATGTAACCTCGGTTCCCTGATGGAGGGAACGAGACGTTGTGTCGAACCGACAGAATGGGGTTCCTATGGAAAACGCCACAGCACTGAGCCGCGTCACAATCTCTGGGAGCGACGTTGACTGGCCTGGGCGAGTCAGACGAACACGCTAGCGCAAATTATGACCTTCCAGTGGAGAGGAAGGGGGACCCAGAGCTTTCCACAAAAAGTTGTGAAGCCCCCTAACGCCGGCCGTCACGGGCGGAGGCCTGATTCTCTAAATGGCGAGAAGCCGCCCGGCACCGTACGGGCCACTGGGTAAGCATTATTCCCCCCTGGGGGAAAAACGCTGCAGAGGCCACTACCTACCGTAGGGAGGAATTAGTGGAGACACCACATGGTCTCACCATCAGGGGAGAACTCATGGGAGGAATGTGCGGACTGCAGGAGTTAACCGCAAGGTGGGAGTCCACCTGGGGAGGTCATGGGTTGCCAAGGTGGGAACCATTCATGAGGATACATCAGACGGAACAGCCCACGGAGGGGGGGTTACCACGTCTGGAGCACTAGGTCCGGTTAGAGCTATGTGGGAGATAACTCAACTGTTCCCCGGCCTAAGGGGGCAGGGCTGCTCTGCCCAGCCTGTCCCCTGGAAGGGTGCTTAGTGATGGATGGAATGCCTGTTCTTTACCCGAGGGGAAAGAAGTGAGGCGGGATCGCCACTGCTCCCCCCGGAGGGGGAAGGGCTTCCGCAGGCGTATGCCCTACCGGCTGCCGGTCCCACACCTTGCCAGGATGCGGGCTGACACCGGTTCCGCGCGTAGGTATTAGAACCTCACGGAGTTGTTAGGCATAGCCCAACCCGCAGCTCCGCAGATGTCTGCCAGAGAGGCGCCCTGAGCCAGCCACGAGGGGTGTGCCTCACCCCCAAGGGAGGAAAAAGATCGGTATGCCCTAACGAGGGCATCCACGATCCAGTGCGCCAGCCTCTGTTTGGAGACAGCCCTCCTGCTGACCTCCGAAACAGACAAAGAGCTGCTCAGAGCTTCTGGGCTCTGCGTGCGGTCCAAGAGAGGCGCCGTGCGCGTACTGGACACACACGGATAGGTTGGGTCTTCCTCCCCGGTGGGGAGCGCCTGCAGGTTCACCACCTGGTCTCTCGGGAGAGTGGTGGGAACCTTGGGCACGTAGCCGGGGCGGGGTCTCAAGATAACGTGAGAATCCCGGCCCCGAGTTCTAGGCAATCTGGGACACGGAGGTGCTTGTAGATCCCCTACCCTCTTGGAGGTGAGCGCAATGCGGAAAGCCGTCTTTATCAAGACTGAGAAAGAGCGGAACCCCGAAAGGCTCGAAGGGGCGGGGCCTCTTGAGGCCCGCCACCTAGGTCGCAAGAGGGTACGGAGCGCGGAAAGGTGGTCACCCTCTCGCGCCCCTTAGGAACCTAATGACCAGGCCGTGCTGTCCCAGAGGCTACCCAGCACTTGGGTCATGATGAGCGGCCGTAGCGGCTACATACATTCCAGTGTGGAGGGGGAGAGGTTACTCCCCCGTCTCTCTTGAGGACGGGACAGCTCGTACCCGACCGAGCAACTCCGCGGTCTTCTCGGTGAGAAGAGCACCAGGACGAGAAGAGCGCCACCTATGGGCGTATAGCCGCCCAGTGGCCGAAGCCCTTAGCCTGAGTGACGTCCAACCGGACTGGGGGTGGGTCACTCAGGATCTCCTCGTCCCGTCCAGACATGGAGACCAGGTTTTGCCTGGGATGCCGTAACGTGCCCCTTCCCCTGGGGAAGCTGTCCCCAGGGGGAGCGGCCAGGGGGGAGTTGTTGTCAGAGCCTCAGCTCCAGAACCAAGTCCTGGTTAGGCCGAAGGGGCGTAACTAGTACCACTTGATGCTCCTCTTCCCTGGCCTTGCACAGGCCCTGTGCAATGAGGTTCACTGGGGGGAAGCGTACTTCGCTTGTCCCGCGGCCAGCTGTGCGCAAGGGCATCCGGCCGAGGGTCCTCGGACAGGGAGTACCCAAGCGGACAATGGGAGGAGTTCGGGGAGGCAACAGGACCACCTGTGCCTGGCCAAACTGCCCCCAAATGAGCCGGCTGCGCGGGGAGGGAGTCGCCACTCTCCGCAAGGTGTCAACTGACGAGAGAGCACATCGGCTGTCTGGTTCAGGACGCCTGGATGTGTGTGGCTCGCAGGGAGCTGATCACCTGCTGACTCCAGAGGAGGAGGCGTCGGGCGATCATGTTAGCTGCTGTGAGTGAAGAATACGCCACAGCAGCTGTGCTGTCCAACCGGACCAGCACGTGCTTCCTGCACGAGAGGAAGTCCCTCAATGCAAGTAGCACAACCCACAACTCTAGGCAGTTGAATGCCAACGCAGGCGGGGGCCCGTCCACCGCCCCGACACTGCTTGCCCGTTGCACACGGCACCCCTTAGGGTGTGTCGGCAGAAAAGCGTGTGACCAACGCCTGCTGCCGGTGTGCCACGCTCTCCAAGGAACTTGACTCTGCCGCCAGTGTTGGAGCGGTCGTATATGCATCGACCCGAGGGGGGCCACCCCCGCCGAGATGCCATGAATCCCAGGAGCCTCCTGTTACAGGGGGACCGCTGACTGTCTGACTCAGGCAGTTCAACACTGACCGGGCGCGCTGGTCCTCGCGCCCCCCCCTGGGGGTGAGCGGGGCCGCCCGTGAGGACAGAGTCGAGTTCCATACCGAGAAAGAGGATGCTCTGCACCGGGGAGAGCTTGCTCTTATCTCAGTTGACCTGTGGCCCCACCGATCTAGGTGCCGGAGCACCAGGTCCCTGTGTGTACACCACAGATCTCGAGAGTGTGCCCAAACTTGAGCCAGTCGTCGAGATAGTTAGTACCCGTACACCTCCTTCCCAACGGGGAAGGAGGGCGGCTTCCACGACCTTCGTAAAGACTCGTGGAGACAGGGACAGACCGAAGGGGAGGACCCTGTACTGATATGCCCGTCCCTCGAACGCGAACCGTCGGAACGGCCGAAGTCGAGGGAGGATCGAGACATGAAAGTACGCGTCCTTCAGGTCGATTGCCATGAACCAGTCCTGACGCCTGACGGACGCCAGGATGCGCTTCTGCGTGACCATCCTGAAAGGCAGCTAGTGTAGGTGCCTGTTCAGAACACACAGACCCAAGATAGGGCGCAACCCTCCGCCTTTCTTAGGGACAATGAAGTACGGGCTGTAAAACCCGCTGAACACCTCGGCCGGTGGGACGGGCTCGATCGCTCCCTTCACCAGAAGGGAGGCGACCTCCGCCCGAAGTACGGGGGCATCCCTGCCTCTGCCTGAGGTAAAAGGACGTCCCGGAACTTGGGCGGACGTGTAGCGACTGAATCGCGTAGCCGAGACGGATCGTCTTCCTCAGCCCGCCTGACAGTCTGGGGGCTCCCAGAACTGTGACAGGGGACTAGAGGTTGATCTGCTTCATCGCCCCCGCGGAGGGTGGTTCGATGGCTAGCAGTACGGATTCCTTGCCAGGGGAGGCCCCCCGGGGAGGAGATCGGCTCTGCCATATTTCCTGCCTGGCGACTGCGCAGCTCAACGCACTGTCTGACTGAGAGTGCTGAGGGCTGGTGTTTATACTCGACATTGCGCTTTGCCATGACGCAACGTCGAGTTTGCCGTTCACCGTCGTGCAGAGGGTGAGAGCGGCTGAGGTAACCCAGAGAGAGAGGAAACTCTCCTTTTTGAGAGTAAGTGGGCGCCAGCCCCCCAGAGGGGGCCAGCAGATGGAGGGACGGGGCAGGAACCGTCCCTATCCGACCTACCAGCGCTGTGGCTGGGGTCGGGCCCAATGGTAGCCTCGATCCCCCTGAGGTGATCCCATGACAGCCGCTGCCCGCGGCTGCTGATGGGGCGATGGTCTCCTCTTCGCTGTCTCCTCCAGGTCACTGGAGGGCGTTGAAGAGGACCAGGGCTGCTGGGAAGCAGACAGTGCACGGGACTCGACGGCCGAGGCGGCCGAGTTGCGGCACGGAGGACTGCTTTTTACTGTCGAGAACCCTCCACAGTAACACCAACCAGCCCCCCCTTGCGAGACGGGTACGTCGAGAAAGCGGACCTTCTCAGCGTTACTCATCTGCGCAAGTATCGGCCAGAGGAGTTCCTCATGGACCACAAGTGTGGACATCGTCCGACCCAGGGCCCCCGTGGTCACCTTGGTCGCCCGTAGAGCGAGGTCGGTGATGGCGCGGAGTTCCTGCATAAGCGCTGGGTCGGTCTTACCCTCGTGGAGCTCTCTCAACGCCCTGGCCTGGCAGGAGCCATAGCGTGGAGAGAGGAGGCAGCCTTGGTCCGCCGCAATGTAAGCTCTCGACACCAGAGATTGGTTCTTCATGTTTCAACACCTAATACTAAAGATAAAACTCTTTTTAAATTGATTCTAGCTATTGTATATAGGCCTCCAGGGCACCACACAGATTTTATTAAAGAATTTGGTGGGTTCTTATCAGAACTAGTACTGGCCGCAGATAGACTCCTTGTCGTTGGTGACTTTAACATCCACGTAGATAACGTTACAGATGCCTTAGGATGGCTTTCAAAGACACTCTTAACTCCATGGGCATTAGTCAACATGTGTCAGGACCCACTCACCTTCGTAATCATACTTTAGATTTAATACTGTCTTACGGTATAAATGTGGACGACGTTAAAATCCTTCAGCAGAGTGAAGACATTTCGGATCATTATCTGGTATTATGTTTGCTTCACTGGCCTACGGCTGCAAATAAAACTCATTGTTACAAATATGGTAGAACAATAACTTCAACTACCAAAGATGCGTTTCTCGATAATCTGCCCGAATTGTCTCAAATCATGAGAAATAACGTTGAAGATCTTGACATTACCACTGAAAATTTTAATTCCACCTTCTCGGTAACGCTAGACAAAGTTGCTCCACTACGTTTAAAAGAAGATTAAAAATGGCAGCCCCACACCGTGGTATAATGAACACACTCAGGCTCTAAAGAAAGCGGCCCGAAAAATGGAGCGCAACTTTAAGAAAACTAAATTAGAGGTATTTCGTACAGCATGGAAGGATAGTATTCGAAAATACAGGAAAGCCCTAATAACTTCTAGATCCGCCTACTTTTCATCACTAATAGAAGAAAACCAGCACAACCCTAGGTTTTTATTTAACACGGTGGCTAAATTAACAAAAAATAAATCGTCAGTGACTTCTGATCCTGTATATCAGCATAGCAGTGATGAATTTATGAACTACTTCACATATAAAATCCAAGATATTAGAGAAAAAATTATAACAATGCAATCAGAAGTGAAACCCGCTGAACAAACTAACTACAGCGCCCTTAAGGAGAAAATGCAATTATTTTATACCGTAGATCAAGATGAGCTGTCTAAAATTATTAGATCATCTAAATCAACAACATGCATACTAGACCCTATACCTACAAATCTACTGAAAGAGATGCTCCCAGAAATTATAGATCCTCTTCTTGGTATTATTAACTCATCTCTGACATTAGGACATGTGCCTAAAGCATATAAGGTGGCTGTTATAAGGCCCCTTGTCAAAAAACCCCAACTCGACCCTAGAGAACTAAGGAACTACAGGCCTATATCGAATCTACCTTTCATATATAAAGTTCTGGAAAAAGTAGTTTCAACTCAATTATGCTCCTTCCTCCAAAGGAATGACATCAATGAAGATTCCAGTCTGGATTTAGAGCATGTCACAGTACAGAGACTGCTTTGGATCAGAGTTACAAATGATCTGCTATTGGCGTCTGACCGAGGTTGTATCTCTTATTGGTGCTGCTAGACCTTAGTCTGCATTCGAAACCATTGACCACAGCACACTCCTACATAGACTCGAAAATTATGTCGGCATTAAGGGAATAGCTTTGAAATGGTTTAAATCTTATTTATCCGACCGTTTTCAATTTGTAGCAATAAACAATGAGGTGTCACGCAAATCGCAAGTCCAGTACGGTGTACCACAGGGCTCAGTCTTAGGGCCTCTGCTCTTCGCATTATACATGCTACCTCTAGGAGATATAATAAAGCGACACGGAGTTAGCTTTCACTGTTATGCTGATGATACTCAACTTTATATTTCCTCGAAGCCTCATGAAACACAGCAGTTCCATCGAATAATGGAATGCATAGTCGATATAAAAAACTGGATGAGTAACAACTTTTTATTACTGAACTCGGACAAAACGGAAGTGTTACTTATTGGACCGAAAACTGCTATAAGTAACAACCAAGAATACTGTTTAACTATTGACGGATGTTCCATAAAACCCTCGTCGTCAGCAAAGAATCTTGGCGTTCTATTCGATAGTAATCTGTCATTTGAGAGCCACGTCGCCAACACCTGTAAAATTGCGTTTTTCCATTCTTAAGAATATATCTAAACTACGTCATATGCTGTCAATGTCAGATGCAGAGAAGTTAATTCATGCATTCATGACATCAAGACTAGATCTACTGTAATGCACTGTTAGGTGGTTGCCCTGCAGGCTTATTACAAAAACTCCAATTGGTCCAAAACGCGGCAGCTCGAGTTCTTACACGTACAAAAAAGTATGAACATATTAGCCCGGTTCTGTCAACCTTGCACTGGTTACCTATAAAGCATCGCGTTAACTTTAAAATCTTGCTTATTACCTATAAAGCCTTACATGGTTTAGCTCCTCAGTACTTGAATGAACTCCTTTTGTATTACAGTCCTTCACGTGCATTACGCTCTCAGGCGTCCTGTCAGTTGGTAATACCTAGAATTTCAAAATCAAGTGCAGGTGGTAGATCCTTTTCCTATCTAGCGCCTAAACTTTGGAATAGTCTTCCCTGCACTGTCCGGGAGGCAGACACACTCTGTCAGTTTAAATCTAGACTAAAGACGCATCTTTTTAATCTTGCATACACTACTCTTCCATAATATAAATCTTCAGAGGGTTTAGGCTGCATTAGTTAGATCAACCGGAACCAAAAACACAACTGATGTACTTGTTGCATCAAAGAGTACAGAACAGTACTCTACTCTCAGCCAGTCTTGTCTCATTGTTCCAAGGTTACCACAGCGAGCAGGATGCAGTTCATGGCCTGACCTGATGGTAGAGCGGAGAATGGGAAGTGGGGACCTGACAAGAGCTGAGATGATAGAGCTGGATAAAGAAGGACGCGGTCTCTTGACATGTCTTCACCACAAAATTTCAAATGCTATTAGATTATTAATGATAATCTTAAACTATAATTTATTTTATTATTAAGTTTATTTATTTTATTTAGCCTTGTTGTGCAAGTTCTCTGGAGCTTGTGCAGAGGCAGCAGCTTTTGCCAGAGGGGAACTGGAATCCCCTGGTTGGGCCTGGGTTCTCCTGAGGTTTTTTTTCTCGATTAGAGTTTTGGGTTCCTCGCCACCGTTTGCATACTGTTTTTGCACTATCTGCCTGACCGGGGGGGCTGCTTTAGAATCTTAAAGTTTTACTTAATTAATATTGCATATAGGAATTTATTATCTGTTATATTTGACCTGTGCTTCTCTCTCCTTTATCCTAAATGTGTGCTCTCACTGAGCGTGTGTGTGTGTGCGTACTTGTCTGTGTACGTACGTGTGTGTGTGTGTGTGTCTCTGTGTCTGTGTGTGTTGTGTGTGTGCGTGTTGTGTGTGTGGAGTGTTTTGTGTGTGGGTGTGTCTGTCTTCTGTGTTTTCAACCTTTTCTTGTTTTTGCAGGTACAACTTTGATTGTTTTGCTTGTAGTCAATGTGTCTCATGTACAGCTGCTTTGTAACAATGAAAATTGTAAAAGCGCTATATAAATAAAGTTGAGTTGAGTTGAGAGATGCCGAGACACCACATGCTTTGGACGGGAGTCTAGGTCGAGCCCCCCCAGGTGGCCGCCACCTACGGGCACGAGTGCACCGCGGCGGCAACTCCACCTGGGGGACCCGACGATCCTCCAGCGTCTCAACCTCGGGGAAGAGAGGGTGACAGAATTTTTTTTGACGTGAAAGTGCCGGGAAGGGGCGTTCCAGGTCTTACAAAGTTCCTCATGCACTTCCGGTAAACACGGCACTGGGGGCGGGCGCCGGGAGAGGCAGTGCGGGCACTGCAACCCAACACTCACGGCGGCCCGGGAAAGCATGGCCGACATCTCGACATCCGCTTTTTCCTGGGCTCGACCCCCCGAGGGAGGGAGCCCGAAGAATCGTCGGAGTCGGATGGCAGTACGTCACCCCCCGATGCTGCAAGAGACCTCTCATCATCACGCATCGTGTCCGAATACGTGATTGAGGAATAAGACGGCGGACCGTCTTTTTTGGGGAACGGTCAGACAAGCGAAACGAGGTGTGAACGGTCCGTGAGCCGTGGCTGGCGGATTATCGCTCACAGTAATCCTCATCTCACCCTCGCTGCTTGCCATAGCGGACGGCAGGGCCGTAGTCCTGCCGCCACGGAACGGGGAGCAAACGAGGTGGTGGCTGAGTCCCGTGGGAACACAGCCACCTGTGACGCAACGTCTGAATCGTCACCGCCCGCAGTGCGGGCAGGACGTATCCACAACGTCTGCCCCAGCGTACTGGAAGCAGGCATTGTGTCCGTCCCTCTCCTCGACGAGTGTCCCAAGAGAATCTCATCATCACGCATCGTGTCCGAATACGTGATTGAGGAATAAGACGGCGGACCGTCTTTTTTGGGGAACGGTCAGACAAGCGAAACGAGGTGTGAACGGTCCGTGAGCCGTGGCTGGCGGATTATCGCTCACAGTAATCCTCATCTCACCCTCGCTGCTTGCCATAGCGGACGGCAGGGCCGTAGTCCTGCCGCCACGGAACGGGGAGCAAACGAGGTGGTGGCTGAGTCCCGTGGGAACACAGCCACCTGTGACGCAACGTCTGAATCGTCACCGCCCGCAGTGCGGGCAGGACGTATCCACAACGTCTGCCCCAGCGTACTGGAAGCAGGCATTGTGTCCGTCCCCTCCTCGATGAGTGTGTTGCACCCATGAGAACAGCGGGACAGCCACGCTGGAGAAATTTGCTCGAACACCTCCGGAACTGCCGAGACGCCCAGGGGAGAGTCACTGCAGGAAGGGACCGNCCCTATCTTGGGTCTGTGTGTTCTGAACAGGCACCTACACTAGCTGCCTTTCAGGATGGTCATGCAGAAGCGCATCCTGGCGTCCGTCAGGCGTCAGGACTGGTTCATGGCAATCGACCTGAAGGACGCGTACTTTCATGTCTCGATCCTCCCTCGACTTCGGCCGTTCCGACGGTTCGCATTCGAGGGACGGGCATATCAGTACAGGGTCCTCCCCTTCGGTCTGTCCCTGTCTCCACGAGTCTTTACGAAGGTCGTGGAAGCCGCCCTCCTTCCCCGTTGGGAAGAAGGTATACGGGTACTAACTATCTCGACGACTGGCTCAAGTTTGGGCACACTCTCGAGATCTGTGGTGTACACACAAGGACCTGGTGCTCCGACACCTAGATCAGTGGGGCCACAGGTCAACTGAGATAAGAGCAAGCTCTCCCCGGTGCAGAGCATCCTCATTCTTGGTATGGAACTCGACTCTGTCCTCACGGGCGGCCCCGCTCACCTCCAGGGGGGGGCGCGAGGACTAGCACGCCCGGTCAGTGTTGAACTGCCTGAGGTCAGACAGTCAGCGTCCCCCCTGTAACAGGAGGCTCCTGGGATTCATGGCATCCTCGGCGGGGGTGGCCCCCCCTCGGGTCGATGCATATACGACCGCTCCAACACAGGCGGCAGAGTCAAGTTCCTTGGAGAGCGTGGCACACCGGCAGCAGGCGTTGGTCACACGCTTTTCTGCCAACACACCCTAAGGGGTGCCGTGTGCAACGGGCAAGCAGTGTCGGGGCGGTGGACGGGCCCCCGCCTGCATGGCATTCAACTGCCTAGAGTTGTGGGTTGTGCTACTTGCATTGAGGGACTTCCTCTAGTGCAGGGAAGCACGTGCTGGTCCGGTTGGACAGCAC
Organism: Triplophysa rosa; assembly: GCF_024868665.1. NCBI lineage: Eukaryota > Metazoa > Chordata > Actinopteri > Cypriniformes > Nemacheilidae > Triplophysa > Triplophysa rosa. The sequence goes on along the minus strand of NC_079892.1, from coordinate 207,421 downwards.
AGCTGCTGTGGCGTATTCTTCACTCACAGCAGCTAACATGACTCGCCTGACGCCTCCTCCTCTGGAGTCAGCAGGTGATCAGCTCCCTGCGAGCCACACACATCCCAGGCGACCTGAACCAGACAGCCGATGTGCTCTCTCGACAGTTGACACCTTGCGGAGAGTGGCGACTCCCTCCCCGCGCAGCCGGCTCATTTGGGGGCAGTTTGGCCAGGCACAGGTGGTCCTGTTGCCTCCCCGAACTCCTCCCATGGTCCGCTTGGGTACTCCCTGTCCGAGGACCCTCGGCACGGATGCCCTTGCGCACAGCTGGCCGCGGGACAAGCGGAAGTACGCTTCCCCCCAGTGAGCCTCATTGCACAGGGCCTGTGCAAGGCCAGGGAAGAGGAGCATCAAGTGGTACTAGTTACGCCCCTTCGGCCTAAGCAGGACTTGGTTCTCGGAGCTGAGGCTCTGACAACAACTCCCCCCTGGCCGCTCCCCCTGGCGAACAGCTTCCCCAGGGGAAGGGGCACGTTACGGCATCCCAGGCAAAACCTGGTCTCCATGTCTGGACGGGACGAGGAGATCCTGAGTGACCCACCCCCAGTCCGGTTGGGACGTCACTCAGGCTAAGGGCTTCGGCCACTGGGCGGCTATACGCCCATAGGTGGCGCCTCTTCTCGTCCTGGTGCTCTTCTCACCGAGAAGACCCGCGGAGTTGCTCGGTCGGGTACGAGCTGTCCCGTCCTCAAGAGAGCGGGGGAGTAACCTCTCCCCCTCCACACTGGGAATGTATGTAGCCGCTACGGCCGCTCATCATGACCCAAGTGCTGGGTAGCCTCTGGGACAGCACGGCCTGGTCATTAGGTTCCTAAGGGGCGCGAGAGGGTGACCACCTTTCCGCGCTCCGTACCCTCTTGCGACCTAGGTGGCGGGCCTCAAGAGGCCCCGCCCCCTTCGAGCCTCTCGGGGTTGCCGCTCTTTCTCAGTCTTGATAAAGACGGCTTTCCGCATGGCGCTCACCTCCAAGAGGGTAGGGGATCTACAAGCACCCTCCGTGTCCACAGATTGCCTAGAACTCGGGGCCGGGATTCTCACGTTATCTTGAGACCCCGCCCCGGCTACGTGCCCAAGGTTCCCACCACTCTCCCGAGAGACCAGGTGGTGAACCTGCAGGCGCTCCCCACCGGGGAGGAAGACCCAACCTATCCGTGTTGTGTCCAGTACGCGCACGGCGCCTCTACTTGGACCGCACGCAGAGCCCAGAAGCTCTGAGCAGCTCTTTGTCTGTTTCGGAGGTCAGCAGAAGGGAGGGCTGTCTCCAAACAGAGGCTGGCGCACTGGATCGTGGATGCCCTCGTTAGGGCATACCGATCTCAATTCGCCCCTGCCCGTTGGGAGTGAGGCACACCCCTCATGGGCACTGGCTCAGGGCGCCTCTCTGGCAGACATCTGCAGAGCTGCGGGTTGGGCTATGCCCAACAACTCCGTGAGGTTCTAATACCTACGCGCGGAACCGGTGTCAGCCCGCATCCTGGCAAGGTGTGGGACCGGCAGCCGGTAGGGCATACGCCTGCGGAAGCCCTTCCCCCTCCGGGGGGAGCAGTGGCGATCCCGCCTCACTTCTTTCCCCTCGGGTAAAGAACAGGCATTCCATCCATCACTAAGCACCCTTCCAGGGGACAGGCTGGGCAGAGCAGCCCTGCCCCCTTAGGCCGGGGAACAGTTGAGTTATCTCCCACATAGCTCTAACCGGACCTAGTGCTCCAGACGTGGTAACCCCCCCTCCGTGGGCTGTTCCGTCTGATGTATCCTCATGAATGGTTCCCACCTTGGCAACCCATGACCTCCCCAGGTGGACTCCCACCTTGCGGTTAACTCCTGCAATCCGCACATTCCTCCCATGAGTTCTCCCCTGATGGTGAGACCATGTGGTGTCTCCACTAATTCCTCCCTACGGTAGGTAGTGGCCTCTGCAGCGTTTTTTCCCCCCTAGGGGGGAATAATGCTTACCCAGTGGTGCGTACGGTGCCGGGCGGCTTCTCGCCATTTAGAGAATCAGGCCTCCACCCGTGACGGCCGGCGTTAGGGGGCTTCACAACTTTTTGTGGAAAGCTCGGGGTCCCCCTTCCTCTCCACTGGAAGGTCATAATTTTGCGCTAGCGTGTTCGTCTGACTCGCCCAGGCCAGTCAACGTCGCTCCACAGAGATTGTGACGCGGCTCAGTGCTGTGGCGTCTTCCATAGGAACCCCATTCTGTCGGTTCGACACAACGTCTCGTTCCCTCCATCAGGGAACCGAGGTTACATCCGTAACCAAGACGATTTTAATGCAGATGTTTCTGATGTGAAATCTTTGTTTGGCCAGTACTTGATTAGGTTTTGTCAGGATAAGAGTTTAATTCTGTCAAGTCTGGATCTGTTGCCAACGGACAGCTACACATATGTCAGTGAGGTTTTAAATATGCTTCATAAAAAGGAGCGAACATACTTTAAGAGCTAACTCTTTGTCTCAAAAATTATTACAAAATGATATACAAGATTTCTGGAAAGTTAAAGTTATGAATGCTAGTAAAATTCCTCTGCCCTCTAGTGTTGAAGGGGTTACTGGATCTGAAAATATTGCAGATCTTTGGAGAAGGCATTACAGTGACCTATTCAACTGTGTTAAAAGTGACAATTTCATTATTGGGAATGTGTCTTTTAATAATGAGGTTATTAAGGCTGAGGAAGTAACCTCTGCTATAGGAAAATTAGTTATGAATAAATCTTGTGGCCTAGATCAAATCACAGCAGAGCATTTGAAATTTGCTAGTCACAGACTTGTTGTTTTATTGGCCTTATTTTACTGGAATGTTGATTCAGTTCTAAGCTTTCTGTTTTGCTGGTACCTGTAATTAAAGACAAAACAGGGAAAATATCTAACATAGAAAACTATAGGCCTATTGCCTTAGCCAGCATGATGTCTAAGGTATTAGAGATAATATTACTGGGCCGATTTCAGCAATATGTTTTCACCAATGATGAGCAGTTTGGTTTTAAAAGTAAGCATGGGACTGATATGTTTATCTATGCACAGGAAGAGGCGGTGAGTAAGTACAGAAGGCAGAACTCCACTATGTGTCTGTGCTTCTTAGATGCCTCCAAAGCCTTTGATCGCATTAATCATGGAAAGCTATTTTTAAAATTACAGCAGCGAGGGGTTCCCTCATACCTAGTCCGGGTTCTGCATTTGTGATATACACACCAATCAATGCAGGTTAGATGGGGCTCGACAACATCTGAGCCTTTTTTAGTGACAAATGGGGTTAGACAGGGTGGAATATTGTCACCCATGCTCTTTAACCTTTATATGGACGACCTTACTCAAAGACTTAAAAACTGTAAGACTGGATGCATGATGGGAGAAAGACTTTTTTACCATCTACTGTATGCAGATGACCTAGTTGTAATGTCACCTTACTCTGCTGGGCTGCGACAGTTGCTCAGAGTCTGCTCTGACTATGGTGAGCAATATGATTTAAAGTTTAACATCAAAAAGAGTGTTGTTATGTTGGTGAGGACAGAGGAGGACCGTAAGGCCGTGTTTCCCTCTTTTTTCTGGCTGGTCAGGAGTTATCTGTGCTGAATAAGGTCAAATATCTTGGTCATGTCATTAGAAGTGACCTTTGTGATGATGTTGACATTCAGAGACAGTATTGTAAATTATATGCACAAGCTAACATGCTTATTCGTAAATTTAGCATGTGTACTGATGATGTCAACATAGCATTGTTTAAAGCTTATTGCACTCCACTGTATACTGCCCACTTGTGGTGCAGTTACAGTAAAGCAAAATTTAACAAGTTGCATTTAATGATGCATTGCGACTTATTAAAAGTCCCTCGGTGGACAAGTGCCAGCCAGCATTTGTTCAGAATCAGATACCCATGTTAAATGCTGTTATCAGAAATTGTGTGTATAAGTTTATAAAGCGACTTGAGGCCTCTAAAAATGAAATTATTGTGATCTGAGGTTAGGTACACCTCTCCACTTTGGAGACACTGGAGAAAGTGCTTGTATGGACATTAGATGTTAATTATCTTCTTGTTGTTGTTGTTATTCATGCTGTATGCTGTTCTTCTTTTTTTGTATATACTGTATGGACCTTTTTGAGTCTGAAATAAAGATATCATCATCATCATTATATACAGTATGTTTAGATTTATTATGTTGTTTATTCTTGCTCAGGTTTAGCTCTAATCATACTTGCTGTTGTAGAGTCCTAATAGATATAAAGGTAATAAAGTAATATTTGGCTTGCTGTATTTGAAGATCCTTAACACGTAACTCTCATCTACTCCTGTGTAAAGTTCCATCACCAACCAAGAGCAAAGACGGACTACTTGTTGTCACATTAATGCTAAACAGTATTTACAATACTTAGTATTTAATGCTAAACTTACACTCAGTTACATTATACCATTACTATTTTCCCTGCTTAAGACATTTCTCTGTTGTCTTATATCGATCACAACATAAGACCAAATTAGACCTAAACAGTTTCAACAAATGAAATCACAACTAATAAGCTCTCCCTATTATTCATAAACATTTACTCAGTAAGTTCTAATCAAAGTCAGTGAGTGCAGCTGTGACACATCAGAGGAGATCTGGCCCTCCCAGCTGTGTCTGGTTTCTCCCGAGTTTTTTTTTCTCCATTTATTTCTCATTGGAGTTTGGGACCCTCGCCACAGGGCCGTGTAATATCAGACTGCTGATATTAGATTAGCTTAAACCTTCGGTAAATTCCGTTAACATCGCTTTATTAGAATGATCTTGCTTGTTCTATAAACACCATGCACTTTACTGTGTTTGACCTTTTCTGTGTTTTTCTTATTTTCTCCTGTAAAGCTGCTTTGGACACATTGTGAAAAGCGCTATATAATTAAAATTGAATTGAATTGAGTTGAGTTCATCATGTCATTCTAAACTCCGTTTTATTCAAGATTACATTACAGTTTCCATGAGGATTCAACAATTACTGCCATACGGTGTATGAAGAGTTTCCTCATGAGGACAGAAGACAGCCGGAGCTCACATTACTCCATGAGATCACATTACTGTTTAAAGTGACCCTCCCAAACACAGAAACCACACCAACAATATCAAAACATACACAAGAACACATTATTCAGTTGATCAGTCACACGATGAATGACATGAAATCATCAGAAAAAGATAGATCTGTACCTTTTTTAAGTTGAAGAACAACCAGTTAAAATTCATGGTCATAAATCCACAATCCCTGAGCCCAACTCTTCTTCACGTGTGTTCAGGACACATCTCTGAAGGCTTGACTTGTGTCTAATGAAGGCTTTGGAATCTCTTAATAATTCATGACATGCAACAAGACACTGTAGTCCAAATGCTATGCTCTCTAAACAGGACTGCTTTTCATTCACCTGTGGACACCAATACAACCAAAAACCTTTCGTCTTATATAGACACTTATACATTCACACATATTTTATTGAAAACGATGATATACATATATATGAAGAGTTTGGTTCCAAAATGAGATAAAATGTTTCAAAAATCATGTTTTTTATTATGGTATATTATGGGATATTTTTTTAGTTATTAAGGCTTAAATCAACCCAAAAAACGTCTCGGTTATGTTTGTAACCTCGGTTCCCTGAGGGAGGGAACGAGACGTTGTGTCGAACCGACAATTGGGGTTCGTCCTTGAGAACCAATCACTTCCGACTTCTTAGAAAAGGCCAAAGAAAATTGCCGAATGAAATTTGCATGCCGGACTCCGCCCCCGGATATCCGGGTATAAAAGGGAGATGGCGTGCCTCATTCATTCACCTTAGTTCTGAGGAGCCTGAGACCTCTCACGACTGCTGCAGTGGACAGCACGTGTTGTGGCAAGAGGACACAACGTCTCGTTCCCTCCCTCAGGGAACCGAGGTTACAAACGTAACCGAGACGTTCCCTTTCTGTCGGTCTCTCGACGTTGTGTCGAACCGACAGATGGGGTTCCAATGGAAAACGCCATAACACTGTGCCCTGTCACAATCTCAACGAAGCGACGGTGACTGGCCCGGGCGTGTCAGCCGTGACGCTACCGCGAAATTGTAACCTACCAGTGGGTAGGTAGGGGGTCACAGAGCTTTCTGAAAGGTGGGAAAGCCCCTACCTTCGGCCTCACAGGCGGCGGCCTTGTTTCTCTAACAGCGAGAAGCCGCCCGGAACCGTAAGGCTACTGGGTAAGCGCTACTTCCTCAAGCGGGGGATGCGCTACAGAGACCACTTCCTACCACAGGGAGGAGACTAGTGGAGATACCAACATGGTCTCACCGATGGGGGAGAACTCATGGGAAGAAAGTGCGGACTGAAGGAGTTAACAGCGAGGTGGAGGTCCACCTAAGGAGGTCATAGGTTACCAAGGTGGGAACCAGCATGAGGATACATCAGACGGAACCACCCTGCTGGGGGGTTGCAACGTCTGGTAGCACTAGGTCCGGTTAAAGCTATGTTGCGAATAACTCAGGTGATACCCGGCCTAAGGGGCAGGGCTGCTCTGCCCAGCCCACCCACAGGAGGTGCTTGCTAGTGATGGATGGAGTGCCTGTTCTTCACCCAGTGGGGGAAGAAGGGAGGCTAGTAGAACGCTGACCCCGTAGGGTCAGGTAATGTCATAGTCGTACACCCTACCGGTCGCCGGTCTTGCCTGATGCCCGCAAGATTCGCCGAACGGTTTTACGCGAAGGCTGTAGGACCTCGCGAAGGTGATGGGTGTAGCCCAACCCGCAGCTCTGCAGATGTCTGCCAGAGAGGCACCTCGAGCCAGTGCCCACGAGGAGGCTGTACTCCGTGTGAAGAGAGCTCTCACCCAGTGGGCGTAGGCGAACTAGGACAGGTACGCCACAGTGACAGCGTCCATGATCCAATGCGCCAATCTCTGTTTGAGACAGCCCTCCCTGCTGATCTCCAAAACAGACAAGAGCTGCTCAGAGCTACTGCGGCTCTGCGTGCGGTCCAAGCAGAGGCGCAATGCGTGTACTGGACACAACACGGATGGGGTTGGGTCTTCCTCCCCGGTGGGGAGCGCCTGTAAGTTCACCACCTGGTGTCTCGGGGGAGTGGTGGGAACTTTGGGCACGTAGCCGGGCCGGGGTCTCAGGATAGCGTGAGAATAACCGGGCCCGAGTTCTAGGCAATCTGTGGACATGGAGAATGCTTGTAGGTCCGCTACCCTCTTGAGCGTCTTCCCGAGAGCCGTCTTCATCGTGAAGTGAGAAAGAGCGGCATCTCCAAGGGGCTCCAGGACCGCATCAAGGTCATAAGAGGGTACGGAGCGTGGGTGAGGTGGTAGCCTTCCCGCGCCCCTAGGAACCAAATGATCAGGTTGTGCTGTTCTAGAGACTACCAGCAACTGGGTCGTGATGAGCGGCAACAGCGGCTACATACACGTTCAGTGTGGAAGGGGAGAGATTATTCTCGAGTCTCTGGAAGGACCGCACCCACTTGTTCAAGCAACTCCGCGGGTCTTCTCCTCGAGAAGAGCACCAGGATGAGAAGAGGCACCACTAGACGTATCGTCACCTAGTGGCCAGGGCCCTAGCCTGAGTAGTGGTCTTAACCGCCGCAGGGGTTAGGCCACTCAGGATCTCCTCGTTCCATCCAGGGGCCAGACATGGAGGTTCCAGAGGTCTAGCCCGAGATGCCATAACATGCCCTTCCCCTGGGAAAGCAGGTCCTTCGTCAGGGGAATCGGCCAGGGGGGAGCTGTCGTCAAGAGCATTAGCTCCGAGAACCAAGTCCTGTTGGGCCAGTATGGCGCAACTAGTACACTTGATGCTACTCTCCCTGACCTTGCACAGGGTCTGTGCAATGAGGCTCACTGGGGGAAGACGTACTTCCGCTTGTCCCACGGCCAGCTGTGCGCTAGAGCCTCCGTGCCGAGGCAGGGAGTACCTTAGCGGCAATGGGTGGTGTCCAGGGAGGCGAAGGGGTCTACCTGAGCCCGCCCTGACTGTCCCCAATGAGCTGGCTACGCGGGGGTGGAGTCGCCACTCTCCGCGAGGCATCAACTGATGAGAGAGCACATCGGCTTTCTGGTTCAGGTCACCTGGGATATGTGTGGCCCTGCGGACTCCACAGGAGGAGGCGTCGGGCGAGTCGTGTTAGCTGCCATAAGCGAACGCCAACCTGGCGGTTAAAAACGCTACGGCAGTTGTGCAGTCCGACCGGACCAGCACGTGCTTGTTCCGCACGAGAGGTTGTAACCCCTTCAGTGCGGGTAGCACATCCAACAACTCTAGGCAATTGATATGCCTGCACAGGCGGGGGCTCGTCCATCGCCCGACACTGCGTGCCCGTTGCACACGGCACCCCAACCCTGCAGGGAGGCGTCTGTCGACCCTGACGCGTCTCGCCTGCCCGAGAGGGACCCCTGTCAGTAGAAAAGGTCATTGGAGACCAAGGGGTTAGGGTGCGTCGGCAGAAAAGCGTAATCACCATCCGCCTGCTGCCGGTGTGCCACGCTCTCCGGGGAACTCGACTCTGTAGCCAGTGTTGGAGCGGTCTCATGTTCATCAACCTGAGGGGTATCCCCACCGACGAGGATGCCATGTACCCAGGAGCCTCCTCCCGCTGACTGCTTGAAATATTCCAGGCAGTTCAACACTGACTGAGCGCCATAATGGAGACAGAGTTGAGTTCCATACCAAAAAAGAGAATGCTCTGCACAGAGGAGAGCCTGCTCCTTTTCGGTTGACCTGTGGTCCCAATCGATCTAGGTGCCGAAGCACTAGGTCCCTGTGTGTACATAACAGATCTCACGAGTGTGTCAAATGAGCCAGTCGTCGAGATAGTTTAGTACCTGCACACCTCTCTCCCTGAGGGCGGCTTCCACGATCTTCGTGAAGACTCGTGGGGACAGGGACAGACCGAAGGGGAGGACTCTGTACTAATATGCCTGACCCTCGAAAGCGAACCGTAGGAACGGGCGATGACGAGGGAGAAAGAGACATGAGAGTAAGCGTCCTTCAGGTCGATTGCCATGAATCCATCTTGACATCTGACAGATGCTAGGATGCGCTTCCGCGTAAGCATCCTGAACGGCAGCTTGAGTAGGTGCCTGTTCAGGGTACGCAGATCTAGCGACCCCCGCTCTTTTTGGGGACGATGAAGTACGGGCTGTAACCCGTTGAACATCTCGGCTAGAGGGACGAGCACGATCGCTTCCTCACCAGAGGGGTGGCGACCTCGACCCGAAGCACGGGACATCCTAGCCTCTGCTGAGGTAAGAGGATGCCCCGAAACTTGGGCGGGCGTCCGGGGAGTTGGATCGCGTAGCCGAGACGGACCGTATCCCGTAGTCACCGTGACGGTTTGGGAAGCTCTTGACAGGCTCCCAGGGACCGACAGGGAGGCTAGGGGTAAGTTCTGCTTCATCGACCTCCCGGGGGTGGTTCGATGGCTGGCAGTACGGATCCCTCGCCGTGGGGGGGACCCCCGGGGAGGAGATCGGCTCTGCAGTTTTACCTGTCTGGCGAAGATGTAGCACAATGCACCATCGAATGTGAGTGCTTAGGCTAATGATTATCTCTGACATTGGGTCTTGCCGCAACGTCGAGTTGCCGAACACCGTCGTGTAGAGGGTGAGAGCGGCTGTGATAATACCCAGACGATGATGTGGCACAAAGCACCGTCGATTGAGAGTGCTTAGGCTGCTGATTATCCTCGACATTGGGTCTCGCCGTGACGCAACGTCGAGTTGCCGAACACCATCGTGTAGAGGATGAGAGCGGCTGTGATAAATGCCCAGAGAGGGAGAAAACTTTTAGAAAGGTATTCTCGAACTCCCTGGGGTCCTCCCATGAGGGCTGCATTGACTTTCGCCACGGCTGCTGATGGGGTGGTGGTCTCCTCCTCGATGTCTCGAAGAGGACCAGGGCTGCTGGGAAGCAGACGGTGCACGGGATCTCGGCGGCCAGAGGGCGGTCGAGTCGCGGCTGGGGAGGACATACGTGATATCCTCTGTCTGCTCCCTAACTGTCGAACTCGACAGTATCACCAAACAGCCCCCCCTTGCGAGATGGGTGCATCGAGAAAGCGGACTTTCTCAGAGTTACTCACCTGTGCAAGGTTCAGCCAGAGGTGTCTCTCCTGGACCACAAGTGTGGACATCGCCCGACCACCTTGTTCGTCCGAGACCGAGGTCGGTGAAGCCGCGGAGTTCCTGCATAAGCGCTGGGTCGGTCTTACCCTCGTGGAGCTCTCTCCGCGCATTGGCCTGCAGGAAGGCCATAGCATGGAGAGAGGGGACAGCTTGGTCTTCAGCAGAGTAAGCTCTCGACACATCAGATGCCGAAAAGCCTACATGCTTTCGACGGGAGTTTAGGTCGAGCCCCGGGGGACATCGACGTATTCTCTAGCTGCCCCACCATCGAGGGAAGAAAGGGTGATGGAACTAGTTGACGTGTACGCGCCGAAGGGGGCGTTCCAGGTCGTACTAGGTTCCTCATGCACTTCCGGGGGAACACGGCACTGAGGGCGAGTGCGGCTTGGAGCCGCTCTCAAGCCGGATGTACCGTGTATCCAGTCGCGAGCGTTGGGAGAGGCAGTGCGGTGCACCGCAACCCAAAGCCGGCGGCCCGGGAAAGCATGGCTGACATTTCGACATCCGCTTCTTCCTGATCTCGACCCCCCGAGGGAGGGAGCTTCAAGGAATCGTCGGAGTCTGATGCCAGTAAGTCACCCTCCGATGCTGCAACAGACACGTCATCATCACGTACCGTGTCCGATACGTAATTGAGGAATAAGACGGCGGACCGTCTTATGGGGAACGGTCAGACGAGCAAGGCAAGGTGCGAACGGTCCGCGAGCCAGTGGCTGACGGATTAGCGCTCACAGTAATCCTCATATCACCCTCGCTGCTCGCCGTAGCGGGCGGCAGGGCCGTAGTCCTGCCGTCACGGAACGGAACGGGAAGCAGACAAGGTGGTGGCTGAGTCCCATGGGAACACAGCCACCCGTGACGCAACGTCTGAATCGTCAGCCGCCCGCAGTGCGGGCAGAACGTATCCACAACATCTGCCCCAGCGTACTGGAAGCAGACATCGTGTCCGTCCCCCTCCTCGATGAGTGTGTTGCACCCAAGAGAACAGCGGGACATGCCACGCTGGAGAAATTTGCTCTTTTAGAGAAAAAAACTCGAACACTTCTGGAACCGCCGAGACGCCCAGGGGAAGTTGCTGCAGGAAGGGACAGTCCCTGCACCACGTCGTAGAGCCGGCAGTCTTGTAGCGAAGTCTGTTGATCACGAGCGAAGGCTCTGAAGAACAAAAGGTGAATGAATGAGGCACGCCATCTCCCTTTTATACCCGGATATCCGGGGGCGGAGTCCGGCATGCAAATTTCATTCGCCAATTTTCTTTGGCCTTTTCTAAGAAGTCGGAAGTGATTGGTTCTCAAGGACGAACCCCATCTGTCGGTTCGACACAACGTCGAGAGACCGACAGAAAGGGAACTGCAGTTTGATCGATATTAATTGGGATGCACAATAAAAAAACAAGATTTTCGAGCATTTTCAAAAAATTTGGAACCAAATTCTTCATATATATATATATATACTTATTATTACAACGAACGACAAAGGATGATATGGAAACATAAACGTCTTGGTTACGGATGTAACCTCAGTTCCCTGATGGAGGGAACGAGACGTTCTGTCGAGCCGACAGATGGGGTTCGCTCTTGAGAACCTATCAACTTCTGACTAGTTTAGAAAAGGCCAATGAAATTGGCGAATGAAATTTGCATGCCGGACTGTGCCCCCGGATATCCGGGTATAAAAGGGAGACGGCGTGCTGCATTCATTCACCTTTTGGTCTGAGGAGCCTGAGCATCCCTCGACCGCTGCGGCGGGCAGCCAGCGTTGTGGCAAAAAGGACACAACGTCTCGTTCCCTCCATCAGGGAACAGAGGTTACATCCGTAACCAAGACGTTCCCTTTCTATCGGTCTCTCAACGTTGTGTTGAACCGACAGATGGGGTTCCTATGGAAAATGCCACAGCGCTGTGCCGTGTCACAATCTCTAGCGGAGCTACGCTGACTGGCCTGGGCGAGTCAGACGTGAGCGCTAGCGCGAAATTGTAACTGTCCAGTGGAGAGGTAGGGGTCCCAGAGCTTTTTTGAAAAAAGGTGGGAAGCCCCTGCCACCGGCCGTCACGGGCGGAGGCCTTGATTCTCTAACAGCGAGAAGCCGCCCGGCACCGTAAGGGCCACTGGGTAAGCATTATTCCCCCCTGGGGGAAAAACGCTACAAAGAGCACTATCCTACCATAGGGAGGAGTTAGTGCAGACACCACATGGTCTCACCATCAGGGGAGAACTCATGGGAAAGCGTGCGGACTGAAGGAGTTAACCGCAAGGTGGAGGTCCACCTAGGGAGGTCATGGGTTGCTGAGGTGGGAACCATTCATGAGGATACATCAGACAGAACCGCCCACGGGGGGGGGTCATTGTTACCACGTCTGGAGCACTAGGTCCGGTTAGAGCTATGTGGTAGATAACTCAACTGTTCCCCGGCCTAAGGAGGCAGGGCTCCTTTGCCCAGCCTGCCCCCAGGAGGGTGCTTAGTGATGGATGGAATGCCTGTTCTTTACCCAGTGGGGAAAGAAGGGAGGCGTAATAGCCGCTGATCCCCGTAGAGGAAGGGGGAAGGGTTTTTGCAGGCGTACGCCCTACCGGCTGCCGGTCCTACACGTTGCCCTGCAGGACGCGGCCTGACACCGGTTCCACGCGTAGGTATTAGAACCTCGCGAAGGTGTTGGGCGTAGCATCTGCAGATGTCTGCCAGAGAGGCGCCCTGAGCCAGTGCCCATGAGGAGTGTGCCTCACTTCTCACATCTTGAGATCGGTATGCCGTAGCGACGGCATCCACGATCCAGTGCGTCACCACTGTTTGGAGACAGCCCTCCCCTTCTGCTGACCTCCAGAACAGACAAGAGCTGCTCAGAGCTTCTGAAGCTCTGTGTGCTGTCCAAGTAGAGGCGCAGTGCGCGTACTAGACACAACAAGGACGAGGTTGGGTCTTCCTCCCCGGTGGGGAGCGCCTGCAGGTTCACCACCTGGTCTCTCGGGGTAGTGGTGGGAACTTTGGGCACGTAGCCGGGCCATGGTCTCAGGATAATGTGAGAAACACTGGGCCAGAGTTGTAGGCAATCTGTGGACACGGAGGGTGCTTGTAGGTCCCCTACCCTCTTGGAGGTGAGCGCCATCAGGAGATCCGTCTTTATCGTGTGGTGAGAAAGAGCGGCAGCTCCGAGGGGCTCGAAGGGGGGGGGGGGCTCTTGAAGCCCGCCACCTAGGTCGCAAGAGGGTACGGAGCGCGGATGAGGCGGTAGCCTTCTCGCGCCCCCTTAGGAACCTAATGACCAGGTTGTGCTGTCCCAGAGGCTTCCCAGCAACTGGGTCGTGATGAGCAGCCGTAGCGGCTACATACACTCCCAGTGTGGAGGGGGGAGAAGTTACTCTCCAGTCTCTCTTGAGGAAGGGACAGCACGTTCCCGATCGAGCAACTCCGTGGGCCTTCTCTTCGAGAAGAGCACCAGGACGAGAAGAGGCGCCACTTATGGGCGTATAGCCGCCTAGTGGCCGAGGCCCTAGTCTGAGTGGTGTCCCAACTCCCGGGGGTGGGCCACTCAGGATCTCCTCGTCCCGTCCAGACATGGAAGTTCCAGGGGTCTGCCTCGTATGCCGTAACATGCCCCTTCCCCTGGGAAAGGGGGTCCTTCGCCAGGGGGATCGGCCAGGGGGAGTTGTTGTCAAGAGCCTTAGCTCCGAGAACCAAGTCCGGTTGGGCCGATAGGGCGCAACTAGTACCACTTGATGCTCCTCTTCCCTGGCCTTGCACAAGACCTGTGCAATGAGGCTCACTGGGGGGAAGGCATACTTCCGCTTACCCCGCGGCCAGCTGTGCGCTAAGGTTTCCATGCCGAGGGGTCCCTCGGTCAGGGAGTACCAAAGCGGGCAATGGGAGGAGTCCGGGGAGGCAACAGGTCCCCCTGTGCCTGGCCGAACTGCTCCCATATGAGCCGGACTGCGCGGGGATGGAGTCGCCACTCTCCGCGAGGCATCGACTGACGAGAGAGCGCGTCGGCTGCCTGGTTCAGGTCGCCTGGGATATGTGTGGCTTGCAGGGAGCTGATCACCTGCTGACTCCACAGGAGGAGGCATCGGGGCGAGTTGTGTTAGCTGCCGTGAGCGAATGCCACCCTGTCGATTGATATACGCCAAGGCAGTTGTGCTGTCTGACCGGACCAGCACGTGCTCGCCCTGCACGAGAGGCTGCAGCCTCTTCAGTGCAAGTAGCACAGCCAACAACTCTAGGCAGTTGATATGCCAACGCAGGCAGGGGCTCGTCCACCGCCACGACACTGCGTGCCCATTGCACACGACACCCCACCCCTGCAGGGAGGCAACCGTCATCACACGACGTGCCTTGCTGCCCTAGAGGGATCCTGTTCACCAAAAAGGTCATTGAAGACCAGGGGGTTGGGGTGTGTCAGCAGAGAGGCGTGATGACCATACGCCTGCTGCCGGTGTGCCACGCTCTCCAGGGAACCTGACTCTGTAGCCAGTATTGGGGCAGTCGCATGTGCATCAACCCGAGGGGGACCACCCCCACCGAGGATGCCATGTGCCCAGGAGCCTCTGAATTGTTTCAGGGGGACCGCTGACTGCCTGAAGTGCTTCAGGAAGTTCAACACTGACTGACCGCGCTCTGAGTCAGTCACGCTGTCATAGGGACGGAGTCGAGTTCCATACCGAGAAAGAGGATGCTCTGCACAGGGGAGAGCTTGCTCTTTTCTCAGCTGACCTGTGGTCCCAACCGATCTAGGTGCCGGAGCACTAGGTCCCTGTGTACACAACAGATCTCGTGAGTGTGCCCAGATGAGCCAGTCATCGAGATAGTAAGTACCAGCACACCTCTCTCCCCGAGGGGAGTGAGGGCGGCTCCCCCGATCTTCGTGAAGACTCGTGGGGACAGGGACAGACCGAAGGGGAGGACTCTGTACTGATATGCCCGCCCTCAAAAGCGAGATGAAAGTAAGCATCCTTCAGGTCGATTGCCATGAACCAATCTTGGCATCCGGTAGACGCCAGGATGTGCTTCTGCGTAAGCATCCTGAACGGCAGCTTGAGTAGGTGCCTGTTCAGAGTTCACAGATCTAGCAACCTCCCTTTTTGGGGACGTTGAAGTACGGGCTGCAAAACCCTTTGAACATCCCGGCTAGAGGGACGAGCACGATTTCTTGCCAGAGGGGTGGTGACTCTGGCCCGAAGCACAGGAGCATCCTAACCTCTGACTGAGGTTGAAAGGATGTCCTGAACTTGAGCGGGCATCTGGTAAGTTGTATCGTGTAGCCGAGACAGATCGTATCCCGTAGCCACCGTGATGGTTTGGGTGCTCTAGTCAGGCTCCCAGGGACCGAGACAGGGGCTAGGGGTATGATCTGCTTCATCGACCTTCCAGGGGGTGGTTCGATGGCAGGCATTGAGGATCCCTTGCCGTGGGGAGGCCCCTGGGGAGGAGATTGGCTCTGCTGCTTAGCTGCCTGGCGATTATGTAGCACAACGCACTGTCGTTTGAGAGTGCTGAGGGCTACTGATTATCCTCGACATTGGGTCTCACCATGACGCAACGTCGAGTTGCCAAGCACCGCTGTGTAGAGGGTGAGAGCGGCTGTGATAAACACCCAGAGAGAGAAGAAACTCTTAAGAGAGTGGGCTGTTGGGACGGGCCAGGAACTGTCCCGGATCGACCACCCAGAGATGGATTGGCTGGTGTCGGGCCCGATGGTATTCTCGATCTCCCTGGGGTCTTCCCATGAAGGCCACTTGTGCTTTCGCCACGGCTGCTGACGGGGCGATGGTCTCCTCTTCGATGTCCCTTCCCGGGGGGCCGCCTGACCAGAGCCGGAGGGCGTCGAAGAGGACCAGTGCTGCTGGGAAGCAGATGGTGCACGGGACTCGATGGCCGAGTTGCGGCGAGGGAGGATATGCTTGATATCCTCTGTCTGCTTCTTTACTGTCAAGAACTGCGGCTCAACAGTATCACCAAACAGCCCACCCCTTGCGAGTTGGTTACGTTACTCATCTGTGCAAGGTTCAGCCAGAGGTGTCTCTCATGGACCACAAGTGTGGACATCGCCCGACCCAGGGCCCGCGTGGTCACCTTCGGTCGCCCATAGAGCGAGGTCGGTGGTGGCGCAGAGTTCCTGCATAAGCGCTGGGTCAGTCTTACCCTCGTAGAGCTCTCTCAACGCCTTGGCCTGGCAGGAGCCATAGCGTGGAGAGAGGAGGCAGCTTGGCCCGCAGCAATGTAAGCTCTCGACACCGGAGATGCCGAGACCCTCCATGCTTTGGACAAGAGTCTAGGTCGAGCCCCCCCAGGTGGCCACCTGACCATGCTCCACCTGGGGGACATCGACGTATCCTCTAGCTGCCTCACCCTCGAGGGAAGAGAGGGTGACAGAACTTGTTTGACGTGAACGTGCCGGAAAGGGGCGTTCCAGGTCTTATAAAATTCCTCATGCACTTCCGGTAAACATGGCACTGGGGGTGGGCGCGGCCTTGAGCCGCGCTCAAACCCGAGGCACCATGTAACCAGTGCAGGCACTGCAACCCAATGCTCACGGCGGTCCGGGAAAGCATGGCTGACATTTCGACCCCCCGAGGGAGGGAGCCCAAGGAATCGTCGGAGTCGGATGGCAGTACGTCACCCCCCGATGCTGCAAGAGACATCTCATCACCACGCATCATGTCAGAATACGTGGTTGAGGAACAAGACGGTGGGACCGTCTCCTGGGGAATGGTCAGACGAGCTAGACGAGGTGCGAACGGTCCGTGAGCCAGTGGCTGGCGGATTAATGCTCACCGTAATCCTCATATCACCCTCGCTGCTTGCTGTAGTCCTGCCGTCACGGAACGGGGAGCAAACAAGGTGGTGGCTGAGTCCCGTGGGAACACAGCCACCTGTGATGCAACGTCTGAATCGTCAACCGCCCGCAGTGCGGGCAGGACGTATCCACAATGTCTGCCCTAGCGTACTGGAAGCAGACACCGTGTCCGTCCCCCTCCTCGATGAGTGTGTTGCACCCATGAGAACAGCGGGACATGACACGCTGGAGAAATTTTCTCTTTTAGAAAAAAAACACTCGAACACTCCTGGCACTGCCGAGACGCCCAGGGGAAGTCGCTGCAGGAAGGGACCGTCCGCTGCACCACGTCGTAAGATTCCAGCAGTAATTCGGCGTAGAGTATGAAGTCTCGAAGTCGATCAGTGTGAAGGCTCCGAAGAACAAAAGGTGAATGAATGCAGCACGCCATCTCCCTTTTATACCCGGATATCCGGGGGCGGAGTCTGGCATGCAAATTTCATTCGCCAATTTCATTGGCCTTTTCTAAACTAGTCAGAAGTTGATAGGTTCTCAAGAGCGAACCCCATCTGTCGGCTCGACACAACGTCGAGAGACCGACAGAAAGGGATCTAATGTTTCCTACTGACACAAGCTACAGCAAAAGATGGATGTGGAAATACTAATGTGTCTAAGGCTTTTGCACAGTACCGGATCGATTCCAATTTCTTTAAACTTATCTGTGCAGTTTGTGAAGGTGATTTCTGCATCTGAGAGATGAAAGAGAGCTAAATGCTTCTCTGGAGGGAGATGATAGAGAACACGGGCATGTCCAGAACCACCTCTCCTTCTCAGGACAGAACGTAATTCTCACAGCTGACACTTGAGCTTCACAGGCTCATCTGTAGATTATGAAGGAGAACATCCTGAGAATGCAGATGAACTCTCAACAGACTCCTCTAATAAATGAGCTGGGTGGAAAAGTTCTCATGTTCAGTTTCCCTGACCGCAGAATAAAACTCAAATGTGCTTTAGCAGGATCCTACTTCTCTTTTTGACTCTAGATCGATAAGAGAAAGAACATCAATCTGAAGCAGAGAAAAGTGCTGAGAGATCAGGTTCTGAATGTCTGTGGGTTTTTCTCAGGCTCTCTCTGTCTTCAAATTCAACCTATAGTGTGAATTTAAAGTGAAACCTCGCCTGTTTATAACCGTACAGATACATTGAAAAAGAAATTAAATTTAGTTTCACCTACAAATCCAAACGTGAAGACAGAGACGGGAGTCAAACCAGGCTGTGATGGAATACCCAAGGAACTTTGAGGTTTTAATAGAGACACCAAATATCTGTTGTGTTTCATTAAGAATCTTCATCTAGCTTCAGATAAATTCTTCAGATATGTGAGATATGAATCTTTACACCTGCCAGAAGATTCAACAGACCCACAGCACACCAAACCACCATTCATGTCAGGACGGTGTTAACTCAAGGTCGTGTTCTCTTCGGGTCACAGGAGTGCGGTTGAAAGGTTTCGAGAACTAAACTACTGAATGACAGAAGAACAACAGGGCATCGTTCTGTCTATGCTGCAAGATACTGAAAGTACTCTAGCACTCCTTCTTAAGTCATATGAAAACTGCTCATGTAAAACCACGTCTGCCATGTCCAAAA
Source organism: Triplophysa rosa (assembly GCF_024868665.1). Lineage (NCBI taxonomy): Eukaryota > Metazoa > Chordata > Actinopteri > Cypriniformes > Nemacheilidae > Triplophysa > Triplophysa rosa. The sequence goes on along the minus strand of NC_079892.1, from coordinate 188,849 downwards.
CATTTTAATCTCTTGTCATGCGAGTTATAAAAAGATTTGCCACTGTATTTTTAATGTAATAGCCTGGAGGAACGTGCTATTTTCTGTTTGAGCACCTGCTCCCCTAAAATGTCCATGCACGGCCCTGAATATATCTGTGAAGTGTATATGTAAGTTATGTGTTGTTTCGAGGAGCATGACCGCTGATACTGAGCCCACACACGAGAGAATTGAGGGTGACTAGAATGCTGACTATGAGACTAAGAGTGAGTGAGTTGGAGACAAAGAGTCTTTCTGTACATGGACTGGAGAGAGTAACTGTATCCCTGCAGCCGTGCGTTTGTTCTTAGTGCTCTGAATGCTTCACACCCATCAGACCTTTCAATACAACACGCCTCTAAACTCACATGAGATGAGAATGATGACACGGTACTCACCACGACACCTTCTCCGTCAGTCTCTTTCAGCTTTCCAGCATGCGTTCAGGAGCCTGGTTTTGCGTTGAGAGCCGTTCACTCGTGCACTCTCAGTGTAGATGTGAAGCTCTGTGGATGTGGCTTCAGTCTCTTCATCAGTCAAACAGCATAGTTTCAACTGGGCTTACGTCCAAGCAGACTCGGAAAACCATTGCAGCGTCTATTTCTGTCTGCCATTTGAGCACTTCAACACATTCTGTGGTCAAACGTGTAATTGCAGAGTGAGCGACTTTGGTCAAATGTAATTGTAGACTTCAGATCCAACCCGTGCTGCCAACGGTACATGCTAGAAACCTTTAAACCCCTTCCCTTAAAAAACAACTCAAGACACATAAATAAATGTGGGCCTGGAATCCAGATGTGGAATGAGACGCCGGCTTGGAAAAACAGTTAGGGGAGCCAGAAGCCAGAGCTCAGGATTGTGACACGGGAGTGCTTTTTTTGGTTGAAATCTCTAAAAGAGAGGGAGATTTTGGGAGGAGCTGTCTGGGTTCAGTTATTCCTAGACATTTACCATGAAACCTTCAGAGTTTCTGATTTCACACCAGTGACTCTGTGGAAAAGTCAGCAGTGGAAAAACAGGCAGGAATGGCATTAAAACAGCTGATCACACATTCTCTCTTCCTCGCTGCGGTGGCGTATATACCTTTCCTTTTCAAGTCAAATGACAAACAGCTGCTCGCTATTAAGGGCACAATAAAAAGAAAAACATCTCCCTGATTTCACGTCCACCACGGACGTTCCATGTGAATACCACAAGAGTTCATTCTCCACAGCTGAGTTCAGATGAATGGAAAGACAATAATAACACACGCCTTTCGTTTCTGTGCCGAAGAACACTGTTTATCCTCCCACTGTTTGTCAGATGAACGCATGAATTGAAAACACGTTCATACCCAACTTGTGCTGTTCTTACTGCACTGGAAAACACTTCTGTTGCTTGACATGGCATTTCAATGTACTATATAGTGAGCTGAACTTAGTCAACTTAATTTGAGTTTTTGGGTTTATTTTGACAAATAAATCATATCAACCTCATGTTGAAGATATTTGATATGTGTTCATCCTAAATCACTCACTAAAAGTGAACTACAAACATTTTGATAATAGTCATGTATAGATTTATCAACAAGTAGTTTGTTTCTCGCACCCTTTTCTTGTTATTTTGTATCTTCTTGTTTTGTCTTACATCTACATTGATGCCTTAGCCAGAAGCTTTTGTCCAAAGTGACTTATTAAATGAGGAGTTTTCTAGGAAATTCTAGGAAAAGACATAAGCACTCTTCAGACACAGAAATGTGTGTGTTTTGTTTTTCACATTCATACACTCTCAATACTTTTCTTAGTACCCACAGTTTTTCACATATACAGTCATGGACAAAAATATTGGTGTGCTTTGTAAATATAAGCAAAGAAGGCTGTGAAACATATCTGCTCCTTTTGATCTTTTATTTTTTAAAATCTATAAAATTCCAACATTTCATTAAACTAAAACAAGTGAAAGTGGGGGGTCACATTAGGAAATAAATGTTTTTCTCTAATACTCACTGGCCACAATATTTTTTTTTTTTTAAGATTTATTTTTGGCGTTTTTTTTGCCTTTTTATTTGACAGAGAGAGTGACTCTTTTCAGAGAGGACAGGAAGCGAAGTGGATGAGAGAGAGGGGGTAGGATCGGGAAAGGACCACGAGCCGACTCGAACTCGGGTCGCCCAGGACGCACCGGCGCCACATGTCGGAGCACGAACCACTCGACCACCTGGCCACAATTATGAAAAGTTTTTCTTGCAAATGGAGCTTGCAGAAAGTATTGCATACAAGGGTGCCAATAATTTTGGCCAACATTTATTGGAGAAATACATTCATTTCATAATGTGGCATCCCCCCCACTTTCACTTGTTTTAGTTTAATGAAATAATAAACGTTTTTAATAAAATATCCAAAGGAGAAACAAAGCAGATGTTATTCACAGCCTTCTTTGCTCATAATGATCAAGAGTAGCAATATTTTGAAAGTTTGGGTTTACTCACTGGCAGACTGCTGACACTACCAATATTACACTCTTGAATGTTTTTAATTTATAATGTCATTTCAACATCCCATGATATTATATGCATCTTTAATTGATGTCTTTTTATTTTAAATCATTTTCACAGTAAACGCGTTTATCAAAAGTGGCTTGAGGAATAGTGAAGAAGCTTAAGCGTACACAACAGCATTTGGACAGTGCTGTACATCAGCGTGTATGGTGTTTTTTTGCATGAACACATACAATATTTATTATTTGCAGGTGCCAACATTCTGCCTTTTTATCAATTAATCCTGTCGTTTATTATAATTATTCAGGTTTTTTTTATCCTCTGCAATAAATTCCTAACAATGTCAGAGGATCTAAATACACAGCTCAGCTTCATGTACACAATAACATCAGGACTGTGAACGAGAGGGAAACTATGTGAGAAACAGACCTTCAGAAGAGCCGATGACACATTTATCTGGCAAGAGGAGCAAAGCTGAAGTTCACGACTTCATTTATTGTTATGCTACACAAACATGATCAGACATGTATTCTCTTCTCGCATAGATTCTTCTTCACAAATATAAACACTGATGTCTTTAAATATCTCATTTATTTCATATAAAAATCTAGAATTTCTCTGTATATGCTCAGTCAATACATATGGATCACAACATAAGTGCAGAAGTGCATTTTTACAATTGTGTGTTTGTTTGTAAAAAATAAAAGCGAGAGCTCATGAGAGGAGATGGTGAAAAGGTGACGTGGTGTCGTCCTCACGGCTGAAAGACAAAGAAAAGAGTGGATGAGAACTAAACGCACACAGAAATCCACGTTATTCACGGGTCACACGCAGCCTACCTGGCATGACTAAAGCTGAAGGTTTCTCCTGCGACGGCCGAACGCTTTGGAGCCCACGTTGGTTGGGATAAAGTTGCTGTTGCCCACCCCACCGGAGCGGCTGAGGAAATCTGCCAGTCGATGCGTGACACATGTGGCTGTGTTACACGCTCGCTTGTGTGCCGTCACACTGCTTCAGGACACAACACATTACATCACAGGTCTGAAAACGACCTGCATTTACATCAATATAAAACAATATGTACCGTTCAAAAGCCCACCTTCAGAGGTGATGTGAGAGGTCTTACCTGCAGAAATCTCGATGACTTTCATCTTTATTTGTGGAGTCATTGCATTTTTAAATACATTACAACTGAAGTATAAATATCAAAGAATTCCTGATATAAAAATAAATTTATTGAACATAAAGGAAACACCGATTTCCATCAGCAGACATTACATTTAGAATACATCCAGAAGGGTATATGGAAGAAATGTCTGGGCGTTTAATCTATCGTGCCTGTCTCTGCTGAAGTAAAGGAAGAAAAGAAAAGGAAGGAAGAGAAGAGCAATGCATCCAGGCGTTTGTGAGTGCCGTCGGTGGAGCAGGCAGAACGCACATGCACGAGATGACACGGCAGAGATCGATTAAATGCCGTTAAACGCTTCTTCGTAGCTGGGAAAGGGATTGCCCTCCAGCGGGCTGCGTTTCTTGCCGGGCGTACCGGCTCCCACGTCCGTCTGCGGGAAGGTTTGTAATTTGTGCAGCTCCTGCGAGAGTTTGCCCAGCACGCAGGTGCTGAGATTGGAGCAACGCTTGGACAGGAATCTGCCCTGGCTGTCAGGAGAAACACATGCACGTTATCACACCAACCCAGCGCATGCATCATCCTGATTTAACACATGCTTGACTTTCAGATGCTCTATCGTTCACTAACAAACCAAGCTTCACATGCAGGGAAAAGATCCACATGCTCTGACAGGCAAAGGTGGGTTACTGAAGAACCGAAATAAAGGAAGACCACCGCCCAGAGACCTACCTCCTGACTTTACTAACTCCGCTAGGATTCTGACTTTAGGTTCTGACTTTTGTCGAACGAAACACGGGAGTTAACAATCCTACGTAACGTGATGTCCTACCCGTTATCTTCTTCCACGGGCTCCGGCTCCTCTGCCGTCATCTGCACGACACTTTTGATGATGGCGCTCAATAACCGCCGCGTTTCAAAGTCCGTGAGCGCGAGTCTGTCCGTCAGTGAGTCTGGAGCACCTCTGAAACAGAAACACATGCGATGGAGAAGACCGGCGAGACCTCCTGATGCTTTCAGACATGACATGATGAACATCTACCTCACTGGAGCAGCTTGCGAGCTGGACATCTGACACACAATCACAGCGTAAGCCACAAGGACTGAAGAGATCTTCAAGAGAAACATGGCAACCTTGGACAAAACTACAATGTCAGTGCAATGGATTCTTCCCGGGTCTGATTTGTCATCTCAGTGTAAAAAAGCTAAATGTTCCATTCCTGTGAACCTACACACATCTGCACCACACCGTAAGAGATCATTACATAACAAATCCAAAAAAGTCAGTGTTTGAGCTTGAATCTTACCTCGCCACCAATGGATTTGTCCTCTTGTTCAATACAAAATATTGATTCTGCGAACTTGACAACTTGATTCTACTGTGTGAAGCAACAATGTTCAAGCGCCTATATATTCACCAGGAGAACTGATGTATGATATGTGTAGGAGTTGAATTATCTCCTATCATCCAATCAGCAGACAGACAGGCACCGGACAGCCAATCAGCTCTGTCCCTCGACTCTGATAAAGAGTTACTCTGATGTCATTCCATGGACACTAAGTGCTCTGTTGATGACATTTACCTGTCATCCGAACCCTCTGATATCTACATTTAGCCCAGTTATTAAGATCTAATTAAATAAATCTCCCAAATAAACGTTCTGTGCCATAAATAGTTTACAGACTTCCAAAAATATTGTGTCGAGTCGTTGTCATGCGTTTAATGGAAACTCATGAAGATCTCATCTGAGAGCTTGCCAGTGCTGCCATCTGCTGGTCAGGGAGAAACATGACGGAGAAAAATGACAGTAGTCGAATGTTAAGAAAATGTTAACGATAACACTTACATTTCAAATCAAATAAATAAAAAAGACACGTGAATGATAATAAAACACAAATATGTTTGTTACCTCAGTAAACGTGTTGTTATATGAAGGTATATATAAAGGACAGGACAACTAATCACAAATGTAACAAACCTTTTATTACAGTTATTTTTTACTTAGACGCAATTTCACTGTATGTTTATGAAAGTCACACACTTCAAGTAGGCAATGTATTGATAAAATGCTAAATGTTACTTTCATCGACATGTTACGGCTGTCTCCCCAAACATTATGATCTCCGTTATTTATTGTAAATAATAAATGATCATTTAAGCAAAACTGTTTATTAAAACATGAAAAGCTGATAAAATGAACATCTAGTTAACAGCTATGATTGTTCATTTCAAACTGTAGAGTACAGATGAATAAAACTCACCCAGCTGTTACAGAAGACACATTACACCAAAATCTATATGACAGTAAAACATGTATTTCATTCATTTAAGCTTTTATCATCTTGAATACCCTTGTATTGTTTTCTTGTGTTCATATTAATGTAGACCCATGGCAGTTTATTATGTATTTGTTGTCTGAGATCACACACACAAACAGACAAATGCATGAAGTATATCCCTTGTGTCCTCCAATCACCCACAATCCTTGCGACTGTTTCAGTCAAACAGCGAGTCTGAATGATATCTGTTAAATCACTGGCTAAGGTCATGATATCAACAGTACCATACATACTGTTTCTGAAACTTCAATTACACTGAGAAAATCTTTCAAATGAAGTCTTTAACATGTACTTTACAAGTCGCTCCAACTACTGCGCATGCGCGCAAAGGTCTGCAACATTCTGCACAAACTCCATTTCACACAGAACTTACTTAATTTTTGTACTGGACGGCAGGTCCATTAGTCTATTATTATTAACCAAAAAAGCGTAAGGGCTAATAATGCTAACGCCCTGACTTCAGCAGAACGCAGGAAAGGAGACCAGATTCCAGTTATTTAATGGATGTCAATGGGTTTTGTTTGCGGTTACGGGTTCCCCAACTAGAAGCATTACAAACCCTTACCCTTCCATCTCTGCTTTAGCCTCGTTTTCCAAGAGTATTGTAAGTAACCACGTGCGGCGCTGTGGCCAAAAAAGCGATCACGGATTTGCTCGCGCTCGATTTGTTTCGTCTGACTCTGAACTGAGGAAAACAAATCGAGCTGAATCATCGCGCGCTCAGTGGATACTGGACTAATAATCAGGAACTATGGTAAGAATGAATCGTTTTTGACCAGTTTATCTGACCGGGAATAATCATATTAATGTTTTGTATCATGTAGTTAAAGTTTAAAATGTAAGGGAGTTATTTTTTACTCGGATAGCGAGTGAATGTGTGTTGATGAGCGTGAGTAAGCGGAATGCTCGCGCTCGCTCGATTGTAGTGAAACTCACACATTTATAATTATTAATGACTGTTGTTTTACATAAAAATACGTCAAAATATCTTCGTCAGTCTGTGTAACTAACCAGTTCTGTTTTCTACATGATTTAATTCCGATCAATCTGCTTATTTTAATGAATTGTAAGGCTCCGAGTTTCGATTTCATTCGTTTCCTCAACATGATACGAATATCACATTACTTTCTCATCCTCTACTAAACCATACATGACCTCACGGATTTATTCCGTTAATATTACTCTACATTAATAACTTAATATGGAGGTGCTTAATTGTCATAATGATAAAAAATTAATTTCTTTCGAATGGGCTTCAGTTAGCCAAATGCATTTCTCTCCTTTGCAAGAATTACTGACAATTCAGAGTAATGTGTGGTTCAATTTAAACAGAATTTCTGTTTTTTTCGTAGTTTCGAAACCAGTACGACAATGATGTGACTGTGTGGAGTCCTCAGGTAAAGACTGTGTGAGTGAATGTGCACTAGCGGGTGTGTCTGCTGTATTAACCTTTGTGTTTGTGTCATGTATTCAGGGCCGTATTCATCAGATCGAGTATGCCATGGAGGCGGTGAAACAGGGTTCAGCCACTGTAGGACTCAAATCACGCACTCATGCTGTACTCGTGGCCCTCAAGGTGCGCTAACAAACCTCCACATTCACACTACACACTGTGCTATATTGTACTGCACTCTTCATCATCATACACGTGCAAGTTTACATGATTTTCTTGCGTGAGGATCAGATCATGAATCATTTCTTTGTTTGCAGAGGGCTCAGTCTGAACTGGCGGCTCATCAGAAGAAGATCCTCTATGTGGACAGTCATGTTGGCATTTCCATCGCAGGACTGACCGCAGACGCCAGACTCCTCTGGTAAACCATGCTCAGAAACCGACAGATTCATTTTGGTATCCAGTAAATTCAGATCTGTTCTACGTCACACTACAGATCATTTCAGTTCAATCTCGTCCATACAGTCCAGCATGCCAGAAATAAATAAAGACAGACATTGGCCAAGAAAAGCAGCTGAAGTGTGTAGTCCCGCCTCAAATTCATGTCATTGGTTGAGTCAAGGGTGCTGTGTGTGCGCATGGAGAGAGCGTCACAAAAGCTCGATTTCATACATGCAGAACTTTGTTCTTTTGACATTTTCACCTAAGACAGTGACAGATGTGCAGTTCTTAAAAGTTATGTAATGGTTTATTCGGTGTCTCAACAGTAACTTCATGCGACAGGAGTGTCTGGATTCCAGGTTTGTGTTTGACAGGCCTCTCCCTGTGTCTCGCCTGGTGACGCTCATTGGAAGCAGTATCCTTTCATCTGTCACCACAGAAATCACTTGTACATGATGATGCGTTTGTGTTGTTCAGTTTGCCTGCATCGAGAGTAGCCATAATTTTTCTTGAATGACTGTTGTAGAAACTCAGATTCCCACTCAGCGTTATGGCAGACGGCCGTATGGAGTCGGGCTGCTGATCGCTGGTTATGATGTAAGTACAGACACTCGTGGTTCAAATAAAGCAACGCTGTATATGCTGACACGTTTCCAATGACTGTGAATTTCAGGACATGGGGCCGCACATCTTCCAGACGTGCCCTTCGGCAAATCACTTTGACTGTAAAGCCATGTCCATCGGCGCTCGCTCGCAGTCAGCCCGCACGTACCTGGAGAGACACATGGATTCATTCCTGGACTGTAAGTTTGCATTAGGTGTTCAACGAGGCATTTCTGAAAGCGTAAGGCGTGTTTTTTCAATTGTTTCCAACGGAAAAGACATGTTTATTGAAATCGCCAGCAGCTGGGGTTCTTTCCCGCAGGCTCAGCGCCGGCACTCAGCGTTTTTTTCACACTCCGTGTATCATAGACCAACATGCCTCCGCTTGAAAAAACACTGTTCAAGTGCCCGCAACCGGCGTTTTCAGCTGTGTAAAAGCGCTTCGGTGCATCTGGAGCCTTGTGGTCTTGTTTAGGTGCTGTAAGATACTTTATGACGTGTGTTCTTGTTGTCAGGTAATCTGAATGATCTGGTTCAGCACGGCCTTCGTGCTCTGCGTGAAACTCTACCTGCTGAACAGGATCTGACTACAAAGGTTTGATATTTCATTCCCGGCTGTACTTGCTTTCATTAGCTCTGCTACTTACATGCTGTCTTTCACTAGAATGTGTCCATCGGGTTCGTGGGAAAGGACATGGAGTTCACCATTCATGATGACGCTGATGTGGCCCGTTTCCTTGAGGGTCTGGAAGAGAGACCGCAGAGACGGGTGAGATGTTCTTGACAGGAGCGTTAGCAACATTCACAGTTAATTAGGGGTGTAACGATACTTAGTATTACGATATGTCGCGATGCTAAAATGTTTCGATGCACATCGTAGAGAGATGGGGATATTTTACGATATGTTTAATTCTATTCGTTCAGCGGTCAAGACGCTACCTACTCTACGCCAGTGCGTCACGTGTGCTTATCTCACATATGCACTAGAGAGAGAAGTATCTGCGAGAAGGGGAAGCTCAAGACACAATCTGTGTCTCCAAGTGGTTTACAAAGCGTCATATTTTCCTTCACAATCGCCGTTAAATCACAGCAAACTTGAAGCGTGACTGCAGGCGAGTCACCCCGAAATTCATTACAAAGGCAGCACAAACGTTTTTAAATGCCAATGTTCATTTATCCGCTAAAGTGAGCTGCTGCATAACGTGATATGCAACATAAAGTAAGCCAAAAGAAACCAGCACTGTTCCGATCAGTGATGAAGTGAGTCGTACTGTAGATTAAAAAAATCGAATGATATGCTTAAAAACAAATATGTGATCTGCATGATTGAAGAAATGTAATACAGTTTATGTAATATGTCTTTTTGAAAGATTTTTCTCATTCATTATTACTGTCTCAAGCAAAGACAGTGCAGAGAGACACGAGCCAATAGCGCTTGAGCGTGAGCTCTGTCAGAGCGGTTCATTGGTTGAATGTACTGAATGAACACGCCCTTCACTGAACGAACGAGTCAATTGAGTCAAAATGAGACTGAATGAACGCTACATGTCGTTCATGGTCTAATATTCTCTGTGTTACAACAATGCATATCCAGTAGTTACTCAACTTTTCTGAAAAATAAAGGTAATGACCTGGTTTAATTTAATTCCAAGGTAAAGTAAATTATGTCAACAGTTAAATCTTTGTATGGAACATTTAATTACACCAATTAAATGAGTTAATCCAGATAGATTTTAGTAGACTAATATAATGTAGATTTCGTCGACTAAAAATAGACTAAAACTATGATAAATTGGGATGACTAAAACTAAATAGCATTTTAGTCAAAAGACTATGACTACAACTAAATCAAAATTTGCTGTCAAAATTGACACTGATCTTAATCTCAGTTAAGCCTTAAAATGTTAAAATTCTTTATTAAGTTGTATGTGCAACAAAATAAGTTACTGAAATTGTTAATATTTTGAAAATAAATGTTATTTGAATTTCAGTTTCATTTTTGAATTTTGTTAAAAATATCGAGATGTGTATCGTATCGTGAACCCAGCATTGAGATATGTACTGAATTGCGAGCTGAGTGTATTGTTACACCCCTACAGTTAATGTTAGCCGCGTAACGGCTCATGATTTTTTGTTTGTTTGTCATAGGTTGCACAGCCAGCAGATGAAGCCACTCCTGCTGTACCTGATGAACCCATGGAGCACTGAGACATCCGGGTATCTCAAAATAAAACATGTTAGCCTGCATCACTCTTTGTATATTACTCTTTTGAGTTATAAACGAAAATAAAACTCATTGTCATTGTGTGTTTAGGAATGATTATTTTGTGCAAATAAGAGGAATCTTCATACGAGTGCTTTAGATTTTAAATGTTTATGTTTCATGTGAAATCTTATCAATAACTTACCACACCGTCTCAAACTGTGGATGCAGTTTTTGTCATCTTGTTGTGGTCCTGTCTCAATAAAGGTCAGAGGCAGTACTCAAGTGCTGTGTGAAGATTTAAACATAATCTAGAAGAGCAACAAACAGTAAAGAATGAATGACTTGACAAGACCTGACAACACAGATACCAATGATGTAATACCAGAGCTGGCCCTCTCTATAAGTGAACTAAGCAGCCGCCATTAGGGGCCCCCAAAAGCACATGAAATTACAGCTTTTTTGTGATATATTCTGCACCCACAATTTTTTCTGTGGTGTGTCAAAATATGTGAAATTACTGACTAAACGCAACATTGCAATATCAAAATAAGTGAGGTGGCCAATCAAATGAAAGGAGGCGGGAGATACTGGTTACAGAGCCGAACAGTGACCAATCAAATAAAAAAAGACAGCTACTGTCACATCTTCAGCTGTTTAGCAAGACTTTTCAGTTTTAAAGTTGAAAGAGTGCTATGCAACAAACGACAATACTGTAAGTGACTAAAAAACATTCAATATTAGACAACTGTTTAGTGTTTAACCATAGAAATGTTGAACATCTGACCGTATTCACTGATGCAAATGACAAAATGCTGAAAATATGTAATTTACGTGATTCATGTAATCTATAATTATCAGTCAATTCAGCGTTTTATTTGGGGTAAGAGTAATTGTGTGCATATTGTAAATACACTAAATAAAAAAAGATTTAATCATCCTCAAGGGCTGTGTGGATTTAAAAGGGTGTCTATAGGTTGTGGTTAAAAAACGATTTTAAAAATAAAATCTTTGCAAATAGTTAAATGCATTGAACAATAAATTCCACAACCTTTTTGTGGTCCGTGCTTAAAATTTAAAGGGACAGTTCACCTAAAATTGGAAGTAACGAAATTATCAAATGTTTTGATAATAACCACAATACACTTATAATGCAAGGTTTATGTGTTCTTGTTTTTATGACATTCCTACATCCCAAACACAGCTACAACTAAAGTGTGCGTGCAAATAATCAAACATTGACAATAGTCGATTGTATTGGGGCACGGGGACCCGCAAATAAAATTCTGCTTAGGGCCCCGCAAAGGCTTGGGCCGGCCCTGTGTAAGACTATTATAAATCACTTGAATCTGATCAAATAGAAGAATGGGGTACATGCACACAGAGCGATGACGTATGTCCGCTAAAATCACAGCCAGCTCTGTTACATCTGGCACGCGTAGCATCCATTGGAAACTGGCGTTTTTCACTCGGTCAAGAAGCATAGGATAACGGTCAACGACGCGAGTGAAATTATCCAAACACTACGTCAGACAGTAACAACCAAAAAGGAGAAGCGCTTCAGGCTATCCGTTTCAAGCTACATTCACATATATGAAAAAAGCTAAGTGAACTTTTACATTTACTCAAGGCATGATCACAAAGGCATATAGCAATGTTCACCCTTAGTGTTGTCGGTTAGCTGAAAGTTACCAAACACATCGTTACATTTTACATTTATTCATTTGGCAGATGCTTTTATCCAAAGCGATAGAGCATATAAACATTTTGTCAACGTTATCACTTGAGGAAAAATGACCTCAGCGCAACGAGAGCGGAAGTGGTTTAGCTGGCGGAGATTTTAGTGGAAATATGTCATCACCTTTGCATATACCCCATTCAATATTGGACCTCAGACCTTAAAATATAATGTCATAATATTCCTCCTTAGAAACATTTAAAAGATGGCACATGCTTTGTCTTTCACAGCTACAAAAGCTTATTCACGTGTTTATAACCTGAAGAATGTGTGACAGATATTTGATCATATCAGTCCAAGCTTTTAGGTAGGCCACTTGATGCTTTTGAGCAAGGCTCTCATACGTTTCAAAATCTTGCTAATAACTCATAAAGCATTCAATGGTTTAACCCTTAAACTACAGAAATACACAATGGTTCATTGTGTTGTTAGTGTTAACCTAGCATACAGCTAACTGAAAATAATTTATGCTACAAATATTCACAACAACATGCATAACACATCATTACACAAATAATTATTTAATAAAATATAATAAGTATACATCAAATGTACAAACCCGATTCCAAAAAAAGTTGGGACACTGTACAAATTGTGAATAAAAACAGAATGCAATGATGTGGAAGTTTCAAATTTCAATATTTTATTCAGAATACAACATAGATGACATATCAAATGTTTAAACTGAGAGAATGTATCATTTTAAGGGAAAAATAAGTTGATTTTAAATTTCATGGCATCAACACATCTCAAAAAGTTGGGACAAGGCCATGTTTACCACTGTGTGGCATCCCCTCTTCTTTTTATAACAGTCTGCAAACGTCTGGGGACTGAGGAGACAAGTTGCTCAAGTTTAGGAATAGGAATGTTGTCCCATTCTTGACTAATACAGGCTTCTAGTTGCTCGACTGTCTTAGGTCTTCTTTGTCGCATCTTCCTCTTTATGATGCGCCAAATGTTTTCTATGGGTGAAAGATCTGGACTGCAGGCTGGCCATTTCAGTACCCGGATCCTTCTTCTACGCAGCCATGATGTTGTAATTGATGCAGTATGTGGTCTAGCATTGTCATGTTGGAAAATGCAAGGTCTTCCCTGAAAGAGACGACGTCTGGATGGGAGCATATGTTGTTCTAGAACTTGGATATACCTTTCAGCATTGATGGTGCCTTTCCAGATGTGTAAGCTGCCCATGCCACACGCACTCATGCAGCCCCATACCATCAGAGATGCAGGCTTCTGAACTGAGCGCTGATAACAACTTGGGTTGTCCTTGTCCTCTTTAGTCCGGATGACATGGCGTCCCAGTTTTCCAAAAAGAACTTCAAATTTTAATTCGTCTGACCACAGAACAGTTTTCCACTTTGCCACAGTCCATTTTAAATGAGCCTTGGCCCAGAGAAAACGCCTGCGCTTCTGGATCATGTTTAGATATGGCTTCTTTTTTGACCTATAGAGTTTTAGCCGGCAACGGCGAATGGCACGGTGGATTGTTTGACAACTCAACTTTATTTATATATAGCGCTTTTACAATTTTCATTGTTACAAAGCAGCTGCACATGAGACACATTGACTACAAGCAAAACAATCAAAGTTGTACCTGCAAAAACAAGAAAAGGTTGAAACACAGAAGACAGACACACCCACACACAAAACACTCCACACACACAACACGCACCAACACACACACGGATGCGCACGCACACACACACAACACACACACACACACACACACACACACACACACGTACGTACACAGACAAGTATGCACACACACACACGCTCAGTGAGAGCACACATTTAGGATAAAGGAGAGAGAAGCACAGGTCAAATATAACAGATAATAAATTCCTATATGCAATATTAATTAAGTAAAACTTTAAAATTCTAAAGCAGCCCCCCCGGTCAGGCAGATAGTGCAAAAACAGTATGCAAACGGTGGCGAGGAACCCAAAACTCTAATCGAGAAAAAAAACCTCAGGAGAACCCAGGCCCAACCAGGGGATTCCAGTTCCCCTCTGGCAAAAGCTGCTGCCTCTGCACAAGCTCCAGAGAACTTGCACAACAAGGCTAAATAAAATAAATAAACTTAATAATAAAATAAATTATAGTTTAAGATTATCATTAATAATCTAATAGCATTTGAAGTTTTGTGGTGAAGACATGTCAAGAGACCGCGTCCTTCTTTATCCAGCTCTATCATCTCAGCTCTTGTCAGGTCCCCACTTCCCATTCTCCGCTCTACCATCAGGTCAGGCCATGAACTGCATCCTGCTCGCTGTGGTAACCTTGGAACAATGAGACAAGACTGGCTGAGAGTAGAGTACTGTTCTGTACTCTTTGATGCAACAAGTACATCAGTTGTGTTTTTGGTTCCGGTTGATCTAACTAATGCAGCCTAAACCCTCTGAAGATTTATATTATGGAAGAGTAGTGTATGCAAGATTAAAAAGATGCGTCTTTAGTCTAGATTTAAACTGACAGAGTGTGTCTGCCTCCCGGACAGTGCAGGGAAGACTATTCCAAAGTTTAGGCGCTAGATAGGAAAAGGATCTACCACCTGCACTTGATTTTGAAATTCTAGGTATTACCAACTGACAGGACGCCTGAGAGCGTAATGCACGTGAAGGACTGTAATACAAAAGGAGTTCATTCAAGTACTGAGGAGCTAAACCATGTAAGGCTTTATAGGTAATAAGCAAGATTTTAAAGTTAACGCGATGCTTTATAGGTAACCAGTGCAAGGTTGACAGAACCGGGCTAATATGTTCATACTTTTTTGTACGTGTAAGAACTCGAGCTGCCGCGTTTTGGACCAATTGGAGTTTTTGTAATAAGCCTGCAGGGCAACCACCTAACAGTGCATTACAGTAGTCTAGTCTTGATGTCATGAATGCATGAATTAACTTCTCTGCATCTGACATTGACAGCATATGACGTAGTTTAGATATATTCTTAAGATGGAAAAACGCAATTTTACAGGTGTTGGCGACGTGGCTCTCAAATGACAGATTACTATCGAATAGAACGCCAAGATTCTTTGCTGACGACGAGGGTTTTATGGAACATCCGTCAATAGTTAAACAGTATTCTTGGTTGTTACTTATAGCAGTTTTCGGTCCAATAAGTAACACTTCCGTTTTGTCCGAGTTCAGTAATAAAAAGTTGTTACTCATCCAGTTTTTTATATCGACTATGCATTCCATTATTCGATGGAACTGCTGTGTTTCATGAGGCTTCGAGGAAATATAAAGTTGAGTATCATCAGCATAACAGTGAAAGCTAACTCCGTGTCGCTTTATTATATCTCCTAGAGGTAGCATGTATAATGCGAAGAGCAGAGGCCCTAAGACTGAGCCCTGTGGTACACCGTACTGGACTTGCGATTTGCGTGACACCTCATTGTTTATTGCTACAAATTGAAAACGGTCGGATAAATAAGATTTAAACCATTTCAAAGCTATTCCCTTAATGCCGACATAATTTTCGAGTCTATGTAGGAGTGTGCTGTGGTCAATGGTATCGAATGCAGCACTAAGGTCTAGCAGCACCAATAACGAGATACAACCTCGGTCAGACGCCAATAGCAGATCATTTGTAACTCTGATCAAAGCAGTCTCTGTACTGTGACATGCTCTAAATCCAGACTGGAATTCTTCATTGATGTCATTCCTTTGGAGGAAGGAGCATAATTGAGTTGAAACTACTTTTTCCAGAACTTTAGATATGAAAGGTAGATTCGATATAGGCCTGTAGTTCCTTAGTTCTCTAGGGTCGAGTTGGGGTTTTTTGACAAGGGGCCTTATAACAGCCACCTTATATGCTTTAGGCACATGTCCTAATGTCAGAGATGAGTTAATAATACCAAGAAGAGGATCTATAATTTCTGGGAGCATCTCTTTCAGTAGATTTGTAGGTATAGGGTCTAGTATGCATGTTGTTGATTTAGATGATCTAATAATTTTAGACAGCTCATCTTGATCTACGGTATAAAATAATTGCATTTTCTCCTTAAGGGCGCTGTAGTTAGTTTGTTCAGCGGGTTTCACTTCTGATTGCATTGTTATAATTTTTTCTCTAATATCTTGGATTTTATATGTGAAGTAGTTCATAAATTCATCACTGCTATGCTGATATACAGGATCAGAAGTCACTGACGATTTATTTTTTGTTAATTTAGCCACCGTGTTAAATAAAAACCTAGGGTTGTGCTGGTTTTCTTCTATTAGTGATGAAAAGTAGGCGGATCTAGAAGTTATTAGGGCTTTCCTGTATTTTCGAATACTATCCTTCCATGCTGTACGAAATACCTCTAATTTAGTTTTCTTAAAGTTGCGCTCCATTTTTCGGGCCGCTTTCTTTAGAGCCTGAGTGTGTTCATTATACCACGGTGTGGGGCTGCCATTTTTAATCTTCTTTAAACGTAGTGGAGCAACTTTGTCTAGCGTTACCGAGAAGGTGGAATTAAAATTTTCAGTGGTAATGTCAAGATCTTCAACGTTATTTCTCATGATTTGAGACAATTCGGGCAGATTATCGAGAAACGCATCTTTGGTAGTTGAAGTTATTGTTCTACCATATTTGTAACAATGAGTTTTATTTGCAGCCGTAGGCCAGTGAAGCAAACATAATACCAGATAATGATCCGAAATGTCTTCACTCTGCTGAAGGATTTTAACGTCGTCCACATTTATACCGTAAGACAGTATTAAATCTAAAGTATGATTACGAAGGTGAGTGGGTCCTGACACATGTTGACTAATGCCCATGGAGTTAAGAGTGTCTTTGAAAGCCATTCCTAAGGCATCTGTAACGTTATCTACGTGGATGTTAAAGTCACCAACGACAAGGAGTCTATCTGCGGCCAGTACTAGTTCTGATAAGAACCCACCAAATTCTTTAATAAAATCTGTGTGGTGCCCTGGAGGCCTATATACAATAGCTAGAATCAATTTAAAAAGTGTTTTATCTTTAGTATTAGGTGTTGAAACATGAAGAACCATGACTTCAAAAGAATTATATTTAGAGTTCGACTTCTGGGAAATGCTAAGAGAGTTATTGTAAAGTGCTGCGACACCTCCCCCTCTGCCTTTTAGACGAGGCTCGTGTTTATAATAATAATCTTGGGGGACAGATTCATTTAAAGCAATATAATCATCTGGTTTTAGCCATGTTTCTGTCAAACAGAGCATGTCTATTTTATGATCTGTTATCATATCGTTAACAAAAAGTGCTTTATTAGAGAGAGATCTAATATTTAGCAATCCGAGTCGTAACAGTTGATTATCTGTATTTTGTTCATGTTTAGTTTGTTTAACGTTTATTAAATTACTTTCAAGAGGTTTACGCATTATTTTATGTTTGCTAATCCGGGGGACAGACACAGTCTCTATTTTGTGATGTTTGGGAGAACGGATTACTACATGTTGTACATTTTGTGTATTCTGCGACGTGAGACGGCAAGCAGACAGTTGGTTAAGCCATACTGTCTGCTCCCTGACCTGGGCCCCAGCGAGTCAAGTTTTAGCATTAGCATTAAGACTTTTTGCCATATTTCTAGACAGGATGGAAGTCCCAGCCCAGGAGGGATGGAGACCATCTCGTTTCAACAGGTCAGGTCTGCCCTCAAAACTCTTCCAGTTATTTATAAAAACTATATCATTCTGCAGGCACCACTCAGACAACCAGCCATTTAGTGATGATAATCTGCTATAAATCTCATCACCACGATAAGCATTGAGGGGGCCAGAGAATATTACAGTGTCTGACATCATGCTTGCGAGCTCACACACCTCTTTAATGTTATCTTTTGTGATCTCCGATTGACGGAGTCGAACATCATTTGTGCCGACGTGAATGACAATCTTACTGAATTTACGATTAGCCTTAGCCAGCACATTTAAATTTGACTTGATGTCAGGCGCTCTGGCTCCCGGTAAACATTGGACTATGGTGGCTGGTGCCTCTATGTTAACGTTCCGAACAATAGAATCACCGATAACTAGGGCACTTTCAGCAGGTTTCTCAGTCGGTGCGTCACTGAGCGGGGCAAACCTGTTCGAGACTGTAATCGGAACGGTCGAGTGATGTTTTGTCCTGCGACTACGCCGTCTCACAGTCACGAAGTTTCCCAGCTGCGGGGGATTTTCAACCGGAACCGAGCTGTGTGCGCTAATGTTGCTCGCATCCAAAGTGTTTTCTATCGTCGTTAAACTCTTACTATCCTCAGATAAAGATTGGATGCGAGACTCTAATTCTAAGATCTTCTCTGTCAGCCTAACTATTTCCCTGCATTTA
The DNA here is from genome assembly GCF_024868665.1 of Triplophysa rosa. Classification (NCBI taxonomy): domain Eukaryota; kingdom Metazoa; phylum Chordata; class Actinopteri; order Cypriniformes; family Nemacheilidae; genus Triplophysa; species Triplophysa rosa. The sequence goes on along the minus strand of NC_079892.1, from coordinate 170,217 downwards.
TCGCATATAAAGCCCTCGCAGCTGACAGAGAAGGCTAAGCTAAACATATGACATGAGGTGCAAGTAACAATAATAGGAATAGAAGCCATAACTCACCGGATTTGAAGTGCAATTCCAACTTACCAAGGTTGCTCGATGGATCGTAGTATACTCGCTTAAAAAGAGAAACAGTTAGCACACAAGACAAACCAGAGGCAAGATGATATTCCACAGTGTGAACAGAAAGCAAGCTAACACGCTATTGCTATGCTAACGGCGTTAAGTTAACTATCACATTTGGTTTAGCCTCTTCCAAGTAAATAACAGGAACAGGGTTATTGAGATATCAGGATAAGTTAGCAACGACAATAATAATTAACGATAATAAAATACACTAATATTAGAGCGAAGTGGGAAGCGCACTGATACAAACAAGCTGCCGGCAGTGATGCAGGAAACAGGAAACAGGAAGCAGGACTCTGTAGCCAGTGTTGGAGCGGTCTCATGTGCATCAACCCGAGGGGTGTCACCCCCACCGAGGATGCCATGTGTCCCAGGAGCCGCTGAAATTGTTTCAGGGGGACCACTGATCAGGCAATTCAACACTGACTGAGCACGTTCTGTAGTCAGACGCGCTGTCATGGAGACAGAGTCGAGTTCCATACTGAGAAAGAGGATGCTCTGCACAGGGGAGAGCTTGCTCTTTTCTCGGTTGACCTGTGGTCCCAACCGATCTAGGTGCCGGAGCACTAGGTCTCTGTTTGTACACAACAGATCTCGCGAGTGTGCCAAGATGAGCCACTCATCGGGATAGTTTAGTACCCGCACACCTCTCTCCCCGAGGGGAGTGAGGGCGGCTTCCACGATCTTCGTGAAGACTCGTGGGGACAGGGACAGACCGAAAGGGAGGACTCTGTACTGATATGCTCGCCCTCGAAGTGAGACATGAAAGTAAGCGTCCTTCAGGTCGATTGCCATGAACCAACCTTGACATCTGATAGACGCCAGGATGCGCCTCTTCGTGAGCATCCTGAGCAGCAGCTTGAGTAGGTGCCTGTTCAGGGTACGCAGATCTAGCAACTCCCGCCTTCTTTGGGGACGATGAAGTACGGGCTGTGAAACCCGTTGATCATCTCGGCTAGAGGGACGAGCACGATCGCTTCCTTCGCCAGAGGGGTGGCGACCCTGGCCCGAAGCGACTCCCAGGATGCCCCGAAACTTGAGCGGGCGTCTGGCGAGTTGGATCGAGTAGCCGAGACTGATCGTATCCCGTAGCCACCGTGGCGGTTTGGGAAGCTCTTGTCAGGCTCCTAGGGACCGAGACAGGGGTTAGGGGTACGATCTACTTCATCGACCTCCCAGGGGGTGGTTCGACGGCTGGCAGTGCGGATCCCTCACCGTGGGGAGCCCCCAGGGAGGAGATCGGCTCTGCTGACTTACCTGCCTGGCGATGATGTAGCACAACGCACAGTCGGTTGAGAGTGCTGAGGGCTGCTGATTACCCTCGACATTGGGTCTCGCCGTGATACAAAGTCGAGTTGCCGAACACCGTCGTGTAGAGGGTGAAAGCTGCTGTGATAAACACCCAGAGAGAGAGGAAACTCTTGAGAGAGTAGGCTGTTGGGACGGGGCAGGAACCGTCCCAGATCGACCACTCAGCGATGGAATGGCTGGGGTCGGGCAGATGGTATTCTCGATTTCCCTGGGGTCTTCCCATGAGGGCTGCTTCTGCTTTTGCCGCGGCTGCTGACGGAGTGATGGTCTCCTCTTCGATGTCTCTTCCGGGGGGGCCGCCTGAGTGGGGGACGCCAGAGCCAGAGGTCGTCGAAGAGGACCAGTGCTGCTGGGAAGCAGACGATGCATGGGACTTGATGGCCGAGTCGCAGCGGGGGAGGATATGCTTGATAGTCTGCTTCCTTACTGTCGAGAACTGCTGCTCGACAGTATCACCAAACAGCCCCCCCTTGCGAGATGAGTGCGTCGAGAAGGCGGACCTTCTCGGCGTTACTCATCTGTGCAAGGTTCGGCCAGAGGTGTCTCTCATGGACCACAAGTGTGGACATCACCCGACCCAGGGCTCGTGCGGTCACCTTGGTCGCCCGTAGAGCGAGGTCGTTGGCGGCGCGGAGTTCCTGCATAAGCGCTGGAGCTCTCTCAAACGCCTTAGCCTGGCAGGATGGCCATAGCGTGCAGAGAGGAGGAAGCTTGGCCCGCAGCAATGTAAGCTCTCGACACCAGAGATTCCGAAACCCTACATGCTTTGGACGGGAGTCTAGGTCGAGCCCCCCATGTGGCCACCGCCTGCAGGCACAAGTGCACCGCGGCAGCACACTCCACCTGGGGGACATCGATGTATCCTCTAGCGCCAAAAAGGGGGCGTTCCAGGTCTTACTAAGTTCCTCATGCACTTCCAGTAAACACGGCACTGGGGGCGGGCGTGGCATGGAGCCGCGCTCAAACCCGAGGCACCATGTATCCAGCCACAAGCGCTGGGAGAGGCAGTGAGGGCACTTCTACCCAACGCTCACGGCGGCCCGGGAAAGCATGGCTGACATTTCGATGTCCGCTTCTTCCTGGGCTCGACCCCCCGAGGGTGGGTGCTCCGAGGAATCGTCGGAGTCGGATGGCACTACATCACTCCCCGATGCTGCAAGGGACATCTCATCATCATCATCACGCACCGTTTCCGAATACGTGGTTGAGGAAAAAAAGACGGTGGGACCTTCTCCTGGGGAACGGTAAGACGAGCGAGACGAGGTGCGAACGGTCCATGAGCCAGTGGCTGGCGGATTAACGCTCACAGTAATCCTAATATCACCCGCGCTGCTTGCCGTAGCGGACGGCAGGGCCGTAGCCACTGCCGTCACGGAACGGGGAGCGGACGAGGTGGTGGCTGAGTCCTGTGGGAACACAGCCACCCGTGAACGCAACGTCTGAATCGTCAACCGCCCGCAGGAAGGAACAGTCCCCCTCCTTGATGAGTGTGTTGCACCCACGAGAACAGTGAGACATGCCACGCTGGAGAAATTTGCTCTTTTAGAGAAAAAACTCGAACACTTCTGGCACTGCCGAGATGCCCAGGGGAAGTCGCCGCAGGAAGGGACAGTCCGCTGCACCACATCGTAAGATTCCAGCAGTAATTCGGCATAGAGTTTGAAGTCTCGAAGTCGATCACGTGTGAAGGCTCTGAAGAACAAAAGGTGAATGAATGCAGCACACCGTCTCCCTTTTATACCCAGATATCCGGGAGTGGAGTCCGGCATGCAAATTTCATTCGCCAATTTCATTGGCCTTTTCTAAACTAGTCAGAAGTTGATAGGTTTTTCAAGAGCGAACCCCATCTGTCGGCTCGACACAACGTCGAGAGACCGACAGAAAGGGAACTACCAGCAGACAGGTGGCAAAAGCTTCTGGATGGCTACAAGAAACATTTAAAAGCTCTATTTGTTGGCAAAGTTCTGGCAAACAAATTAGTAAAGGGTGCCAATAATGTATCTAGCATCCACTTTTTGTTTGTACTCTTATTTCAACCACATGAAAGATTTTTTGTTGTAAATGTTCTTCAATAACTTTGTATGTGTCATAAACACTGTGACCAGTGTTGGGTAAGTTACTCTCAAAAAGTAATCAATTACTAGTTACTAATTACATATTCAATAGTGTAATTAGATTACTGTACAAATTACTCTCTCCAAAAAGTATTTAGTCACGTATTACTAATTACTTTCTATATCCTATATCAACCTTGATTAGTTAAGTGATTCAAGGACAGGCATGAAAGGGCTCTTTTAATTCATTTAAATAAATAATATTAAACTACATAAAGTACACATATTAACTGACCAAAGTATTACAAATGTGAGAATTATACATTAAAGCACAGATTTTAAAGTTAGACTTTGAATTTTGATGTCAATTCCACTATTGCACACATATATTACACAAAGTATTTAGTTTAATTACATCAAAAGTAACTGTAATTAAATTACAGAAAAAGAAAAAATAAGAGTAATCCCTTACTTTACCTTTTCAAGGGAAAAGTAATTAAATTACAGTAAGTAATTACCTAGTAACTAGTTACACCCAACACTGATTATGACATATGTTTTAATTATATCCCTCTACCAGTACTATATCTAAATAACAATATACAAATGTCTGAGAAAAATAAATTACTCAGAACAAGAGCATTCTTTGCCTCATTGTGAAACCAAATAAAAATGTTTTACATTTACACAACACAAGTTTTTCCACTCAACACCTGATTTCTGGTTGGACATGGGGCCAAAATCTGACTGTAACTGGCAGCTTTTATATGATTTTCTTTAAAAAATGTAAAAACAGAGTAGCCCAGAGTATTCTTCTCATCTGTTTAAATGACTGGATGCATTCATAATTTTAGGGTTCATGTCCCATATATGCATCTTCTCCTCTCTCTTCATCTACTGAATGGTCTTCAGGGTCCCTCTGATTGTCTGCTCTGTAAAATGGAAAGAACATTACTGAATTCTGCATCTAGGTTTCGTAAATGTACATATAAAAGCAAAGTAAATACCATATCAGAAAGAAGTTTAAACTTACAACTGCCCAAATGAAAATGATGAATGTAGCAGTAAAGATGAACTGTTTATAATTCATTTTACTGTTTTAATGTGTCGAACGAGTTAATATCAGCATTTAAAACATCATGAAAACAGATGACCAGAGGTGACAAATTAGCTCTCACCTGCTTTTTTTACGGCAGCAACTTCCACATTGAGTGAGCTGACAGTATATTAAGGACTTTCAGTAAAAAAAAACATTCTTGGACAACCAACTTAAAGTTTGTCCAAGATAGAGCATAAAATATTCATCATTGACAGTACCTGACAGTTAAAATAAACGTGATTTATGATACCTTACCTTAGTCTCACTCCAGGGTCCTAAAATAAAAAAGCAAAAACGTCAAGTCATTCTATAAAAACATTCAAGTAATAATAAAAAATCCTCTATATTATATAGTGCTCTATACCAGAATGGCTGTGATTAGGCCTGAGGCACGAGGCCACAGGCTGAGTACAGAAGACAATAACAGCCATTCTGATATAGAGCCATATCACATGACTGCGAGAGCGATATTGAATTTATACAACAGTTCGACGGCACAAGTGTGTAACTCAGAAACAACATCGGAGTGTATTTAAAACCCTCCGGTTTTTAAAAGGACCTGGGGAACTACTTTCTTTCGCCACAATTCCAGCCCAGCATAACAGTTAAACAAACCTCCGTTACTAATCCCAAACCATCACGTCTTTTAAATTTGCACTGTTCTGCTTCAGTGAAGTTATTAGTGAGAAATAATGAGGCAGACGCGTATATGTGAATGAAAGAGAGAGACTGTAAAAGGCAACTCACCGAGAACGTGTTATAGTAGCAAGTTCTCTCTCTCTCTCTTTCCGTTTATACGGCGGGTCGCAACCAACTTATTCAGGTGCAAACCGCCACCTACTGTAACAGTTACAAGTTGAAATGGCAATTTCTGTTGTGTAAAGCCAGCACCATGCTCTAACCACTAAGCATGTTTCATTCAGAAACAGGTAAATGTGAGAGACATGCCAGGTAATAACTCATACAGTATCTTATGTCAAGTCGGCAGCGCACCTCCTTCTGCCACTTTCTACGTTAGACTGTATACATCAGAGTGTGCGGCACATGACGCTTACGCAGAATAGTGTACATGCAGTGTTATTTTAAACGGGTAAAAGGAAAGGATAATGCACAATCGTCTTCATAGTAATTTGAAGTATTAAACATATCAGGATTATATTTTCACGATATGTTCTTTACATTAATGATTTTATGTAGAAAACAGTATATCATACATATGACTTTAGCTTGGTTTTCACAAACTGGTTCACATTTAGTTTAATTAATATGACACTACCAGTTGTCTGTGGTCCTCAACAGCACCAAGGGGAGGTGGTCTCGCAGCCAGTAGGGAAGCCAGGGATATGGGAGCAACTCCGTCCTGTTCAGCTCTATCCAACTCGCCAAGCTGCTGAGTGATAGAATCCATTTCCTCCTGAAGTTTTTCAGTGTGGACTGTGATCTCAGAAATCCTTTCAACGGCCTGAGCAGTGAGGAATGCCTCCTTCAGATCCACCAGGTGCAGGACACGCCACTCCTCCAGTCGAACCAGCCTGTGCAATTCATCAAATTGCTCGTTCACATACTGTTCCAGTTCCTCTGTACTCATCTGAAACATCCACAAACAGTGCACTCTTATGGCTGGATTATAATACACAATTTTTGCTCAGATTTTTTTATCATCATTTTCAATCTGGACAGGTTGACCGAGTTGAAACTTTTTATATACATTTTTGTACTTTATTGTTCGTAAAAATAATAAAAGGTAGAAGGTTAACTGTCTCTTTAAATTTCTTACAGACCAGACAAGGATTTATCATGAGGTATCACTTGGAAGGACTTGTCAAAAAGAGAAGATTAAAGAAATAAAGAAACAAAGTGTTTCTCTTTTAAAATGTTTTGTTAAATAATGCATTTATTATTTGTAAATAATTTTATTTTGATGAACTAACCACAACCTATAAACACTAGGGGTGTAACCATATTCGAATGATCCGCGATACACCTCCCTCGATATGAACCCAGAAACTTACGTCATGGCTCCACTGGGTGGCGCTTAACACATGAATGAGGAAAACGTGAAGCAACGTTACCTAGTCTCAAAAAGAGTTTAGGATGGCGGACAGTGCTTTTAAAAAAATAGATGCTCTGTGCATATATGAGAATGAACTTTAATGTACTTGGGTTTAATGCAAGTTGCTGCACTGAGATGTTCCCAGGTTTAAAAAAGAGGCTGTTAAATGTAGAAATGCAATACATTATTATAAGTACATGTTTGTATATGATGTTATACATCATTAGTAAGATGAGCTTCTTGATGAGGTTCTTGAAGAAGTTTTGCTTTCATTTTTAATTTTGTATTTAATGTAATAATGTATTGTCCATTTTTATTGTTGTACTGTGGCAGGTAGTGCGATGCATGTTGGAAATGCTCTCCCTATATGCGCTGCTCAAGTCACGTGACACATCATTTTATATCACAAAACTAATTTGATTATCTCATTTGATTAAATAGTAATAAGAACACAAAATATAGTTGTGAGGTACCTTTCATTTCTTATGATAGGATGCATCAATGCCAGACGTAAAATATAGTTATGAGGTACCATTATTTTGACACTCCTCATTACTCACGTAACGTCCGTCTAAGTTTTTTTTTTTTGTTAGTTCATTGTTTCCTCTATATTCATTTTGCCGTGGCATGCCGTCACAGTAAAAAATCCTCCCCACCAGAGCTGCAGCTGCTTGGTGGCGCACTGTTTCTCATTCATTCCTAATTTGTCTTGCCAGTGTTGCTAAATTGGCAACTCTTTCACTAGTTTTAGCGACTTTTCCGACCCCTTTAGTGACTTTTGTTCAGTAGAGGCACAAAACTTAGCAATTTAGCATTTTTTTGGGATAAACCTTAGCTTTCATTCAGTGGGAAAATGTCTGCAGTAGTGCCCACGAGCATGAGCTGTCGCTTTCCCAATGCAGGGAACGCCTCGCTCAGCGTCTACTCGGTGCAGTGAGCTGCAGAGAGAAGCAGTACATTCAATTCACGGACAAAACGGCCTTTCCAAAAACGTGACACTAGCTGCGTTTACATGGATCAATGTAATCCGATTAAAAATCCGATTTAAATGCTCCATACAAACGTCAATCAGATTAAAAATGCCCAAACCGATTGAAATTTCAGTGGGATTGTAAGAGGTGGTTTATGTTGTTTGTAATCCACTTGATAGGACATGTAAACACTTGATCAGATTAAAATCTGAAGTAGGAAATTGTGCGCGTGTGCAAAGACGACGCTGGGTCGTACAGCCGTAAGGGCGTATGACACACGGAACGGAGCAGCTGTTGCTAAAGAAATCAAAAACCATAAATCTGACAAAGCGGTACAAATTTCCATATGCTTGTCATCTCTAAATGAACATATTAATGTTTCTATGCATTTAAAATGTCTTAACTGTTTCCCTGGAGTGAGTTTTTAACCGCAGTTTCTCGGTTCACTTTTTAAAACACGATACATTTGCAGATGTACAAACATACTATAGGCTAAAATATCTAATCACAAAATGTAATTTATATTCGTAGTAGGCTACCGAACATTTATTTTATTTATCATTTACTTACATGTGCTTTGGAAGGATTTACTGTTTTTACCATGGTAAGTCGCTGTAACGCTTCATTGATATGTAGACATTATTTTGCGTTTATGAATTGTACATTATTATGCTGGTGTCTGTGTCATAAAATAAACACATCTGTGCTCATAACATCGTTTGAGTAGCCGTTTTGTGAATATTATAATGATACCCGAGTCCACCGCACCTGTCTCTGTTTACAGTTAATGCTGATATATGAATCCGCATATTATCACTTCTAAAGTTCAGTGTTAGCTGTTGCTAAACAGTTATTTTAATTATTGTTTGCCTGCAGACGCTCTGGTGGGTCTTGGTAGTTTTGTCATGGTGTAACTTCTCTTTGCTTGGTTGTTAAAGCAAGATAAGCCACATTTGAGAGGTTCATCACTAATATGAAATAAAGTAAATAATGATCTTCAACAAAAGGTTTCTCTTAAATCTTCTTTTACTTATAATGATCAATTGATATATATATATATATATATATATATATATACAGTATATATATATAACGATAAAATATTTAGAAATGCAGAAACAAATAAACATATTGTGGCGAGGGGAGCGTGGTGTAGCGAGGTATGCGGCAGGAGAGAGAGCCGGGAGACGAGCGGTAAGTGAGTGGAGTAATTACAAACGACCAACACCTGTGTCTCGTTCCAGTAAGGGCGCGGGGAGAGAATATAAACACCCGACGAAGGCACAATGCAAGGAGAGAGACGGACTCGACACGAGCTGCCACAGACGGAAACCTCTCAGTCAGCAAGGAGGACCTTCGCTGACTTCCGAGCGAAGCAAGCCAGGCTGAAGGAAAAGCCATGGATATTTATGCTGTTTACTTTGGGTGCTCTATTTAAGTTGTTTTGTGGAATAAAGTCGTGTCAGTCTGGCCAACCTCGTCCTCTTCCTTCCTTATCCTAACGAACCCGCTACACTGGTGCCGAAACCCAGGAAGGAAGAAGGAGG